>NC_057794.1:398845839-398867863 GCF_018294505.1 Triticum aestivum | reverse complement strand
CTCGCCTAAGATATAAAAATCCTACCGAGTGAAGAGCAAACCTCTCACTCGGGGGCTTAGCTGCAGTCCAAGTGCTCGCCTAAGATATAAAAAATCCTATCGAGTGAAGAGCAAACCTCTCACTCGGGGGCTTAGCTGCAGCCCAGTGCTCGCCTAAGATATAAAAATCCTACCAAGTGAAGAGCAAACCTCTCACTCGGGGGCTTAGCTGCAGCCCAGTGCTCGCCTAAGATATAAAAATCCTACCGAGTGAAGAGCAAACCTCTCACTCGGGGACTTAGCTGCAGCCTAGTGCTCGCCTAAGTGGATTAAGGAATAAGTCGACTGCAGTGAGCGTCTTGCTTTGAACCTGCAAAAGACATTTCAAGCCAAAAGCAATCATATTCAAACATCAAATTCAAGTTCGGAACGACACATAAAGGAACCGAAAGTGCTCAGGCGCTAAGCTTGTTAAGGTTTATCGGTTACAACTCCACTCGGCATACCGAGGCAAATTTAAAGCGTCGAGCTTAAAAGAAGTTTTTTACTCCTCCTGTGGAGGGCTGGAAGGTGCAACAAACTCATCAAGATCAATTCCGTCTGCGATTCGAGTGGCAGCAGCAATGAAAGTTTCCATAAAGGACCTGAAGTCGTGTTTCTTGGTGTTGGCCACCCGGAGGGCCGCCAGCTTGTCTTCTCGCGCATCTTTGCAGTGGAATCGGGCCAGACACAGAGCAACATCTGCACTGCACCGAGCCAAGGACTTTTTCCACTCCTGCACTCGACCCGGGACCGTGTTCAAGCGAGCCACCAGCGACTCGAGGTCGTTCTGGAGTGTCTCCCTGGGCCAGAGCGTTGAGTCGATGCGAGATGTGGCGACCTTCAGCCTTGCAAGATAGTCCACGACAGCTGCAACACGGGACTCCAGTCGGAAAACATTCATGGCAACTTCGTCGTTCACCGGAGAATTGACAGGGTCAAGGTTTGGTTCCAGCCGGCTAGTCTCTTCTTCAAAGTCTTGACAAAATTCTGCAAGGGCGATCACCGAGTCAAGGCAATGGTCGAATGGAAAAATCACAGTTGAAAATGATTGTTGAGCATAAAGGTTTACCTTCAAGCATAAGGAACAGCTTCTTGGCAAGACCACTCAGGAAGGCCTCCAGATCATTTTTCTTCTCAAGAGCAGCTTTCAGATTGGTATTTTCTTGTTCAAGCTTGTTAACTGAAGCTAACTTCTCGTCGGCAAGCTTGATCCTCTCAGCTAGTTCAAGGTCTTTTTTCTGTTGGGCCTCCTTCACCTTACCTGCAAGTTACAGCAAGATCAGATTTTGAAACAAGTAAAGGGAAAAAGCAGTCGTCGAGATCTCACCAAACATACCTTTGGTCTCCTCCTTTGCCTTCGTCAGATTCTCCTGAGCCAGCTTCAAATCTAGCTCGAGCTGAATGTGTTTGTTTTCCAGCTCAGTGTAGCGAGCCGCAAGGTCACAGGATCTCTGCGAAGAATCAATCGACTAAATGTCAAAGATAATTCACTTCCGAGTGAAAAAGGAAAAATCATGCGTTTCTAAGACTACAGCCGAATACAAGCATTCGACCGTAGTCTCGGGGACTACACCCAGTGGGTGCACTCAGCGTGCCCCCACTAATCCTGTTGAAGACAGAGTCGACCAGTCGACCTCAAAAAAAACAAGATGTATTCTTTAAGACTGTAATCGACTGCAAGCAGTCGACCACAGTCTCGGGGACTACACCCAGTGGGTGCACTCAGCGTGCCCCCACCGGTTTGCGAAATCCAGTCGCCATAGTCAAATGACGGAAAGACTGAACTTATAAAGCCTAAGGCCGACTGCCAGCAGTCGACCTTAGCCTTGGGGACTACACCCAGCGGGTGCACTCAGCGTGCCCCCGCTATCACGGAGTTTAAATCGACACACCCAGTGGGTGATTACTATAAATTCTGGAAAGAAAACAAGCGGTGGTCGACTGACCTGAACATTGCTTTGAAGGGCGGAACTGGCGTCGTAAGCTGCCTGGCTCACATCCCGGATGGTCTTCAACTGCTCCATCATGATCCCTGCCTGGCGTATCGCCTCCTTCGCGGCGCCAGCTTGGTCCTCTGGGACGTGGTGCGTCGTGAAGAGGGAGGGCTGCAGAGCACTCGTCAGTGGATCTACGAAGGACACAGTGTGTCGAGTGGTGTTCTCCTCCTCCGTGACCAGAGTCTCAGGCACCGTCACATCCTGGGACACCCTGCCGGCAGACGCTTTCCTACTCCTTATGGGCTTCAGCGGTTCCTCATCTTCATCATCATCAGGGAGAGTGATAACAACATTGGATGGAGCTACAGAAAAGAATCAGAATTAGAGATCATGAGTCAGTCGACTAGAAACGGTGTTAAGAGTATAGTACCAGGTTTTGAGGTTGCTGCGTCCTCCATCTCATGGTCGTCAGCCCGGGCTGAGGTCTCAGAAGTAGCAGCACTGCAACTCCAAAGAGTCAGTCGACTAACTCCAGAGCCAACCAGAGATAATGTTCGCACAAAACAAGAAGACTCAAGCAGCATGATTACCCTGATATGGTGGGGATGGACACCTTCATCTTCGGCAGGAGCTTGGTCGGCTTTGACAGGGCCGCCCTGGGCTGCTTCGACGCCTTTTCAGTCGGCGCCGGAGAGGTGGTCCGAGGGCGCTTGGTCGACTGTGTAACAGTCGCAACCCCCTTGCCACGTTCAGTCGCAGGGTCATGGACAAGTTTCGACCACCTTTCCGAGCGCGGTGGTGCGACCTCCTCCTCCTCCTCCTCTTCCTCGTCCTCATCGTCATCATCATCATCGTCATCATCATCATCATCATCCTCAGCGGCGTCCGAGTCCCACTCCTCCTCCTGGCTCTCGCCCCCGCTCGCTTCTCCCTCCTCGGTCGGAGCTTGTGCTCCATTGGGCATCGAGTACAGCTCAGTGAGGGCCTGATAGACATCAAGAAAAAGATCAGTCGACCGATCGGCAGAGAAAACAGAAATAAATATGACGAGAATACAATGGGAAGTGGAGCAGACATACCTTGTTTGGATCACTGTGGCAGTCGAGTGGAGGAATCCTTCTGGCTCCGCGAGGGTTATCCTTGTTCCCAGTAACAGCGGCCATCCACCTTTCCAGAGTGGCATCGTCGACTGCTTCTGGATTGACCCGAGTCACATCCTCAGTCCTGCAGTACAACCACATGCAATGGCTCCGTAACTGAAGAGGCTGGATACGACGCCTAAGAAAAACCTCCAGGAGATCCATACCCGTCACTCCCTCCCGAACCAACTGAACTACACGCTCCATCAGCATCTTCACGTCAGCTTTCTCCTCCGGAATCACCTTTAGAGAGGAGGGCTTGTTCACTCGGCCCATGGTGAACTGAGGGAGTCCACTCGACTGCCCCAGCGTCGACTGATCCTGGCAGTAGAACCAGGTCAACTGCCAGCCTCTGACTGACTCGGGAAATGTCATGGCTGGGAAGGTGCTCTTGTTCCTCACCTGGATCCCCAGACCCCCACACATTTGGACAACTCGGGTTTTTTCGTCGCCTGGGCTCGCCTTCTTCACGGTCTGAGAGCGACACGTGAATATGTGCTTGAACAAACCCCAATGCGGTCGACAACCCAGGAAACTCTCACACATGGACACAAACGCGGCAAGATAGGCGATAGAATTCGGGGTGAAGTGGTGGAGTTGCGCTCCAAAGAAGTTCAAGAAACCATGGAAGAAAATGCTCGGCGCAAAGAAAATCCGCGGTCGACATGGGTAGCCAGAAGCACGCACTCACCCTCTTCCGGCTGGGGCTGCCACTCTTTCCCCGGAAGCCTCGCAGCTCCATGAGGGATCAGGCCCTCGTTGGCCATGTCGAGGAGATCCTTCTCCGTGATGGTCGACTGGATCCAATCTCCCTGGACCCAGCCTTTCGGCAGGCGAGATCTAGACGAAGACCCGCCACGACTGGTGGATCTCCCCTTCGCCTTCTCCGTCGCCGACGCCTTCTTCGCGTGTTCCAACACCGCCGTCTTCTCGTTGACCATGGCTGCCGGCGGGACGCGCGAGGAGAAGTTGTGCGGAGGCGAGAGCGAGCGCGTTGGGCGGAGACGAAGGGAACAAAGGGAGAATGCTGAGGCACTATTCAAAAAACCCTTGCCGGGCGCATTTATAAGATCCCTTCCGAGTGGATGACAGGTGGGCCCGGTCGATCTAATCATATCCTGAACAGTTACGCGGACGCGATACATGGCGAAAAAAGCGGCGTGGGGATCGAGGCGTCTATGCCCTGTCCCGTCCGAACACCGCGGTCCGCCCCGCTTCGCGCGCTTCCCCAAATTTCGCATCTCGCGGAATCCGCGAACGGCAGATCGGTCTGCCAAACGCGGGATTTCCTGCGATCCGTCGCTCGGAAATCGGCGAAGTCCAAAAGATCACTCGACGAAGGAAAAGAATGGATCGAGTCGACTGAAGAAAAGTTGCTCACTATCAACAAAGAGATTTTTTTCAAAACAACGCACGACCAGTATGCGAAGGCTAATCGGAAACAACATCAACTCCTTCATCACTCGAGCCTCAATCCATTCGGGGGCTAATGATGGAGTCATGTACCTAGGGTAGGGTCACAGACCTGATCTAAGTACCCTGCCCAAGGACACCCTTAGAAGAGATCACCTTCCAGTCGACCTACGAGGGACTCACTCGACTGACTTGAAGGACTCGACCACGAAGACTCACTCGACCACCAGAAGGTCAAGAGGCACTCTGCACTGCAACGGTCTGTAACTAAGTAGACTTTATGATAGTAAAGACACTTTATGTGGGGCGTTACCAGTAACGCCCCGGACTTAATGTACATTAAACCCTTCATTACGTGGGTTGGCTGGGGTCCTGGCGCACTCTATATAAGCCACCCCCCTCCACAGGCAGAAAGGTTCGGCACCTTGTAATCCATATACACATAATCCACTCGACCGCCTCCGGGCTCCGAGACGTAGGGCTTTTACTTCCTCCGAGAAGGGCCTGAACTCGTACATCTCTTGTGCTTACAACCTATCCATAGCTAGGACCTTGCCTCTCCATACCTACCCCCCACTCTACTGTCAGACTTAGATCCACGACAATGTGCATTACAGAGAGGGCCCAGAGATACCTCTCAGATACATGGAGTGACAAATCCTAATCTCGATCTATGCCAACCGAAGAAACACCTTCAGAGACACCTGTAGAGCATCTTTATAATCACCCAGTTACGTTGTGATGTTTGATAGCACACAAGGTGTTCCTCCGGTATTCGGGAGTTGCATAATCTCATAGTCAGAGGAACATGTATAAGTCATGAAGAAAGCAATAGCAATAAAACTCAACGATCATAATGCTAAGCTAACGGATGGGTCTTGTCCATCACATCATTCTCTAATGATGTGATCCCATTCATCAAATGACAACACATGTCTATGGTCAGGAAACATAACCATCTTTGATTAACGAGCTAGTCAAGTAGAGGCATACTCGGGACACTCTGTTTTGTCTATGTATTCACACATGCACTAAGTTTCCGGTTAATACAATTCTAGCATGAATAATAAACATTTATCATGATATAAGGAAAAATAAATAACAACTTTATTATTGCCTCTAGGGCATATTTCCTTCAAAAAAGTTTCCTTGACGGTTTCCGTGAGGAAAAGTTGTATGTGATACAACCAGAAGGTTTTGCCGATCCTAAGGATGCTAAAAGGTATGCAAGCTCCAGCAATCTTGATGACCCAAAAGTATAGGGGATCTATCGTAGTCCTTTCGATAAGTAAGAGTGTTGAACCCAACGAGGAGCAGAAGGAAATGATAAGCGGTTTTCAGCAAGGTATTCTCTGCAAGTACTGAAATAAGTGGTAACAGATAGTTTTGTGATAGGATAATTTATAACGAGCAACAAGTAACAAAAGTAAATAAAGTGCAGCAAGGTGGCCCAATACTTTTTGTAGCAAAGGACAAGCTTGGACAAACTCTTATATAAGGAAAAGCGCTACCGAGGACACATGGGAATATCGCCAAGCTAGTTTTCATCACGTTCATATGATTCGCGTTTGGTACTTTGATAATTTCATATGTGGGTGGACCGGTGCTTGGGTGCTATTCTTACTTGAAAAAGCATCCCACTTATGATTAACCTCTATTGCAAGCATCCGCAACTACAACAAAAGTATTAAGGTAAACCTAACCATAGCATGAAACATATGGATCCAAATCAGCCCCTTACGAAGCAACGCATAAACTAGGGTTTAAGCTTCTATCACTCTAGCAACCCATCATCTACTTATTACTTCCCAATGCCTTCCTCTAAGCCCAAATAATGGTGAAGTGTTATGTATTCGACGTTCACATAACACCACTAGAGGCTAGACAACATACATCTCATCAAAATATCGAATGAATACCAAATTCACATGACTACTAATAGCAAGACTTCTCCCATGTCCTCAGGAACAAACGTAACTACTCACAAAGCATGTTCATGTTCATAATCAGAGGTGTATTAATATGCATAAAGGATCTGAACATATGATCTTCCACCAAATAAACCAACTAGCATCAACTACAAGGAGTAATCAACACTACTAGCAACCTACTAGTACCAATCCCAGACTTGGAGACAAGAATTGGGTACAAGAGATGAACTAGGGTTTTGAGAGGAGATGGTGCTGGTGAAGATGTTGATGGAGATTGCCCTCTCCTGATGAGAGGAGCGTTGGTGATGACGATGGCAATGATTTCCCCCTCCCGGAGGGAAGTGTCCCTGGCAGAACAGCTCTGCCGGAGCCCTAGATTGGTTCCGCCAAGGTTCCGCCTCGTGGCGGCGGAGTTTCATCCCGAAAAGTTGCTTATAATTTTTTCCTCCACGAAAGACCTCATATAGCAGAAGATGGCCATCGGAGAGCCAACAGGGGGCCCACGAGGCAGGGGGCGCGCCCTGGGGGGTAGGGCGCGCCCCCCACCCTCGTGGCCAGGTGGGTCCCCCTCTGGTGAACTTCTTCCGCTCAATATTTTTTATTATTTCCAAAAATGACTTTCGTGGAGTTTCAGGACTTTTGGAGTTGTGTGGAATAGGTCTCTAATATTTGCTCCTTTTCCAGCCCAGAATTCCAGCTGTCGGCATTCTCCCTCCTTATGTAAACCTTGTAAAATAAGAGAGAATAGGCATAAGTGTTGTGACATAACGTGTAATAACAGCCCATAATGCAATAAATATCGATATAAAAGCATGATGCAAAATGGACGTATCAACTCCCCCAAGCTTAGACCTCGCTTGTCCTCAAGCAGAAGCCGATAACGGTAAATATGTCCCCATGTTTAGAGGTAGAGGTGTCGATAAAAATAAAATACGGACATGAAGGCATCATGATTATTCTCATAACAGCAACTTATATGAATATTGTCATATGATTTCTTATGCTCAAGTAATAATCTATTCACAATGCAAAGGTACGAATCATAAACTTTATTGAGAACCATCAAACTATAATCTCAATCATTGAAGCAATTGCAATTTATCATAGCATCAGAAAGAGTCTATGTCAGAGCTTAATAGCAAGTCCACATTCTCAACTATCATTTAGTCTTCATAATTGCTAACACTCACGCGATACTTGTGGTTACGGAGTTTTAATCGGACACAAAGAAAGATAGGGTCTTATAGTTTCTCCTCCCAACCTTTTACCTCAAGGGTAATGTCAACAATAATAACTTATGCTCCCCTACATCCAATTAGATATATCTATCAGGATCTTTCCAACAAACTGTGCTTGCCAAAGGATAAAATGTAAAAAGGAAAGGTGAAGATCACCATGACTCTTGCATAAGGTAGAAGATAATAGTAACAGATAGGCCCTTCGCAGAGGGAAGGAGAGGTTGCCATGCGCTTTTATGGTTGAATGCACAAAATCTTAATGCGAAAGAACGTCACTTTATATTGCCCCATGTGATATGAACCTTTATTATGCAGTCCATTGCTTTTATTTCTTCCACATCACAAGATCGTATAAAGCTTATTTTCTCCCACACTAATAAGTCATACATATTTAGAGAGCAATTTTTATTGCCTTGCACCGATGACAACTTACTTGAAGGATCTTACTCAATCCATAGGTAGGTATAGTGGACTCTCATGGCAAAACTGGGTTTAAGGATATTTGGAAGCACAAGTAGTATCTCTACTTGGTGCTGAGAATTTGGCTGGCATGAGGGGGAAAGGTAAGCTCAACATGTTGGATGATCCATGACAACATACTTTATCTCAGATATAAGAAAACATAACCCATTACGTTGTCTTCCTTGTCCAACATCAACTCTTTAGCATGTCATATTTTAATGAGTGCTCCCAATCATAAAAGATGTCAATGATAATATATTTATATGTGAAACCTCTCTTTCCTTATTACTTCCTATTAATTGCAATGATGACCAAAGCTATGTTTGCCAACTCCCAACTACTTTTAATCATCATACTCTTTCTATGTGAAGTCATTACTCTCAATAAGATTAATATGAACTCTTTATTTACTTTTTATTCTTTTTTCTCTTTCTTTTATTCACCCAAGATCATGGTAAAATAATCAAGCCCTTGACTCAACACTAATCTTTATTATATAGCTCACAGACTCGATTACATAGGGAGATCATAAAGCAAAACTCAAAACTAGATCATGCCATAAACTTTATTCTACTAGATCAAGATACTACTAAGAAAAACGATAAAGATAGGAGTGCGATGGTGATACGATACTGGGGCACCTCCCCCAAGCTTGGCAGTTGCCAAGGGGAGTGCCCATACCCATGTGATTATGTCTCCTTCTTTGTCGGTGGAGAAGGTGGAGGTTATGATGGATAGTCGCACATGGAGCGTAAGAGGTCTTCCAGCTTGCGGATAATGCCCTTGAGTGCAATGATATGCTCCTTCAACAAAATATTTTCACGTGTGAGATACTTGTTCTGTGTACGAGCTAACTCAATCATCTTGAAAGCTTCGATCTCAGTTGGGGTAAGAAGATTGTGATCAAGTTGAAGGATGTCTTCTGCTGCCGGAGCTTGATCCTCCGTGGCCTTCTTGATCCCTTCATCCTTGTTGATCTCCATGGGTTCTTCCCTCTTCAGCTCTATCTTCATTAGCCACACATCGTCATCACCATTGTTGGAGGAGGGGGACGACATGATCCCTGGCCATGACAACCCTGACAGAAAACAGCTCGAAACAAGAACAGACGATATTTGCGTGATACGGGAGTCAAAACCTTCGGGAAAATATATAATGAATTTTTACCAACCAAAATACATATCGTGCAAGAAAACGGAGTCCGGAAGGCACACGAGGTGCCCACGAGGTAGGGGCGCGCCCAGGGGGTAGGGCGTGCCCTCCACCCCTGTGGGGACCTCGTGTCTGTAACACCCTCGATGCGACTATACCTCCCACGTGTTGAGGCACGACTTAGAGGCATAATCCCATTGAAGGCATATGTCGCAAGTTAGGCAATCCTCACAAACATCCCATGTAATATAATAATAAAAGGGGAGATAACATAGTTGGCTTACACTCGCCACGTCAATCAAGTACATAAATAACATTACATCAACCAAACACTCATGGCCCGACTACGGCGCCAAAATAAAAGAGAACCCAACATGTGACACGGTCCCAATCACCCCCAACTGGGCACCACTACTGATCGTCGGGAAAGGAAACATAGTAACATTGAGAGTCTTTGTCGAACTCCCACTTGAGCTCATACGCGTCTCCTGGAGCAGAATCATCAGGCCCTGCATCTGGTGTAATAGTAATCTGTGAGCCACAGGGACTCAGCAATCTCGCACCCTCACGATCAAGACTATTTAAGCTTATAGGTATGGCAAGGTAAATATATATGTGGAGCTGCAGCAAGCGACTAGCAAATATGGTGGCTAACTTATTCGCAAAAGAGAGCGAGAAGAGGAGGCAAAGCGCAAGCGAGAAACTAGAGAGAAACCTGCGCAAACATAACTCCAACACCGTGTCTGCTTCCCGGACTCCGTCGAGAAGAGGCCATCACGGTAACACACTCAGTTGATTCATTTTAATTAAGTTAAGGTTCAAGTTATCTACAACCGGACATTAACAAATTCCCATCTGCCCATAACCGCGGGCATGGCTTTCGAAAGTTCAAATCCCTAAAGGGGAGTCCCAACTTAGCCCATGACAAGCTCTCACGGTCAACGTAGGAATAGAGCTCCTCCCAAGACATTCCGATCAGACTCGGTATCTCGGTAATTCAAGACACTTCGACAGGTCAAAACAAGACCAGCAACACCGCCCGAATGTGCCGACAAATCCCGATAGGAGCTGCACATATCTCTTTCTTAGGGCACACTCAAATAAGCAATCCGTACAACTAAAACCAGCCCTCGAGTTTCCCCGAGGTGGCGCTGCAAGGGCCTCTAGGTTGGACCAACACTCAGAGGAGCACTGGCAAGAGTGGAACAAAACACTAGGCGAGAGGCCGAGCCTTCCACCATTTACCAAGTATATAGATGCATTAAGATAACAAGATAATATAATGATATCCCAACAAGTAATTACATGTTCCAACAAGGAACGGCCTTCAATCTTCACCTGCAACTAGCAACGCTATAAGAGGGGTTGAGCAAAGCGGTAACATAGCCAATCAACGGTTTGCTAGGACATGGTGGGTTAGAGGTTAGACATGGCAATTTGGGAGGGTTGAAAGCAAGTGGTAGGCATCGTAGCAATGGCATAGCAAAAGAGCGAGCAAACTAGCATAGCAAAGATAGTAGTGATTTCGAGGGTATGATCATCTTGCCTGCACAGTTGTCAGAGTTGACTGCATCCTCAAAAGCAAACTAAACGGGCTCCTCGTTAGCGAACTCGTCTCCTGGCTCTACCCAAACAAGACAAACAAGCAACAAGGATACAATCAACCACGTGCAAGACCAAGCAATATGATGAAATGATGATATGCTATGCGAAATGCGATGCGGGATGCAAATTGCAACATATGACAGGAAATGCACGAGCCTGGTCTCAACTTGGAATTCCAAGTGTGCCACTGGAAATATGAGATGAAATCACTTGAAAACGATATAAAGAATGCCAGAATCAGAGTTACGGTTTGGAAATGGCAAGCGATTCAAAAATGACACCGGTCTACGATTTACAGCAAGTAGGCATCTAAATGCAATGAAATGAACATGCTACAGCACCCAAACATGGCAACAAAATACATGGCAGGGATGCACACAAGATGCTTAACAAAAGTCTAGCATTGAGCTACGGCCAATTCATCCATTAACAGGTTCAAACAAGCATGGCAAAAATGCATATGACAAACAGATCTCAGACTTAGTGAAATCAACACTTGTCTAGAATTTCAGATCAGGTAGCCCTCTTCGGAGCAACAAAACTATATGCTACAGGAACTGAACATGGAAAAGTAAAGCATGGCATGGAGCTACTCAAAGAGCTTAACAAAAGTCCCTTAGTGACCTTGAGCCAAAAGGGATCAGAAAATACAATTGAAAGCATGTGAACATAGCAAAAATATAATCAGTTTTCATACTTAGTGAAAACTGACACATGTTGAAATATAACTCAAGTAGGCATGTTTACGAGATCGATGCACTCACTATAGAGAAAGTCATGACAAGACAAGCATACACCCATCAATAAGGCACAAAATTCAAGCTAGACATGGCAAGAGCAATAGCACAACATGCACGGGTCAACTACAACATCACCGGCAAAATTGCAAACAAGTTGACAAACTGCCCAGATTCACAAAGTAGCAAAAGTAGAGCTCGATTGACTCAAGCTAGGGTGCTCCACAATTGCTAGAAAAGACATGGATGGATAGAGCACTACAATTTTAACAAAACATCCTTACTGATCATCCTCAAAAGAGACACGGATCACTAGAAAACAACATGAACATATGGCATCATGAGATAAACAGGTCCAGGACTTAGTGAAATTACTAAGTCCTTGAAAACAGAATTACTAAGTGCACCACTTTGCAAGCTTGCACTAGTCACCACACACATCCTAAAAATACATGGGTTGCACCTCTGGAAAGATGACAAAACCCTTAACAAAACATATGTAGAATTCATGGGCATAGCATGCACACAATAATCATGGCAAAAATGACAAAAACCTAAATGGAGTAGCAGATCTGACAATTATCTCAAGTAGCCCTCTTCTAATAGCATTTCGGGCATCAAGATGAACTCAAATGAAAATGATGCAATGGAACGAAATGATGTACTCTCTGAGATTAACATTTTGATTTGCTATATGCATGAATCGGAGCTACGGATGCAAAGTTACGGAGCCATGAACATGAGCACTTGAACTGAAAATTCTGAGGACTTAGACGGAAAAAAAATCACCGGATCTAGGGTTTCCAGATCTGCACGCCTAACGAGGCATTCGCCGGAGTACTCGCCGGAATTGGCGCCGGAGACGAGGGAGAGGGGCGGCGAGGTGGTAGCCGAGCGGCGCGGTGAGGGCAAGGCGGCGGGGCGAGGCCGATCGGCGGCGGGGCGAGGCTGGGCGGCGAGCTCGCCGGCGCGGCGCGGCTTGGTTTGAAGGAAGCTTGCCCCCAGATAGTTTGAAGGAAGCTTGCCCCCAGATAGTTTGAGGCGCGGCGGCTGAGGCGCGGCGGCGGCCACGTGGCGCTCTGCCACTGGCTGTGGGCGGCGGCGGCGGCGTGTCCGGCCGGAACGGACACGTCCGGCGCGCGAGGTGAATTTTTTTAGGGTTTCGGGGAGGAAGGAGATCCGAAAACGGAGGGGTCTTTAAATAGGCATTGGAGGAGCTAGAAGAGTCCAAATGAGGTGCGGTTTTCGGCCACGCGATCGTGACCGAACGCTCTAGATGATGGAGCAGAGTTAGGTGGGTTTTTGGGCCAAATTGAAGGGGTGTTAGGCTGCAACACACACAAGGCCTTTTCGGTCCCTCGGTTAACCGCTGGAGTATCAAACGAAGTCCAAATGATACGAAACTTGACAGGCGGTCTACCGGTAGTAAACCAAGGCCGCTTGGCAAGTCTCGGTCCAATCCGGAAATGTTTAATCCCCACACACAAAAGAAAGGTAGAAAAGACCACCGGAGGAGAACGAAGCGCCGGGATGCAAAACAGACAACGGGGAAAAAGCTCGAATGCATGAGATGAACACGCATGCAAATGCAATGCACATGATGACATGATATGGGATGCATGACAATGATAACAACACACGGAGACAAGGACCCGAACCCAAGAAAATAAATATAACTTAACACCGGAAACGGCAAGAGTTGGAGTACAAATTGGGAAAGTTACATCCGGGGTGTTACAACACTCCACCACTATGAAAGGATCTCGTCCCGAGATCTAGGACTGAAGGAACGTCGGGTACTCAGAACGGAGGTGATCCTCGCGTTCCTAGGTAGCTTCACGGTCGGAATGGTGTGACCACTTGACTTTGAGAAATTTGATTGACTTGTTGCGAGTCTTGCGTTCAGTCTCTTCAAGAATAGCAACTGGGTGCTCACGATAAGAGAGATCTTCTTGGAGCTCAATGTCCTCGAAGTTGACGGTGCGGTCAGGAGTCTTGAAGCACTTTCCAAGCTGAGATACGTGGAACACGTCATGAACATTTGCAAAGTTTGAAGGAAGCTCAAGTTGATAGGCGAGGTCGCCTCTCTTGCTGACAATCTTGAAAGGTCCCACGTATCTGTGGGCAAGCTTCCCTTTGATACCGAAGCTACGAGTACCTTTCATAGGAGAGACGCAGAGGTAAACATGATCTCCGATCTCGAAAGCCAAATCACGGTGCTTACTATCATAGTAGTTCTTCTGACGGGATTGGGCTGCTTTGAGGTTATCACGAATGACTTTGCACATTTCTTCTGCCTCTGTGATTAAGTCATTACCCAAAAGCTGACGTTCACCGGTTTCAGACCAGTTGAGAGGGGTACGACACTTCCTGCCATACAGAATTTCAAATGGGGCCTTGACCGAACTTGCTTGAAAAATGTTGTTGTAGGAGAATTCAGCATAAGGAAGACAATCCTCCCACTTCATGCCGAAGGAGATCACACAAGCCCTGAGCATATCTTCAAGAATCTGGTTGACATGCTCGACTTGACCGCTAGTTTGAGGATGGAAAGCTGTCCTGAAGCGGATGTTCGTGCCCATGGCCTTCTGAAAAGAATCCCAAAACTTCGAGGTAAAGATGCTGCCACGGTCTGAAGAGATCACTTGAGGAATACCGTGCAGTGAGACAACACGAGAGGTATAGAGTTCCGCCAATTGAGCTGCAGTGATCGACTCTTTGATAGGCAGAAAGTGAGCCACTTTGGTGAGTTTGTCGATGACAACAAATATAGCATCATTGCCACGCTTGGACTTTGGAAACCCAGTCACGAAGTCCATTTCAATGTGGTCAAACTTCCATTCTGGAATGGCAAGAGGTTGGAGGAGACCTGCTGGCATTTGGTGTTCTGCCTTCACTCTTCTGCAGACATCACATTCATTCACGAATTGAGCGATCTCGCGCTTCATTCGAGTCCACCAATAAGCTTGCTTGAGGTCCTGATACATCTTCGTGCTCCCAGGGTGGATGGAGAGGAGAGAATTGTGAGCCTCGTTCATGATCACTTTACAGAGGTCACCTTTGGGAACAACAAATCGATCCTCGAAGAAGAGAGTGTCCTTGTCATCAAGGCGGTAGCACTTGTACTTGGACTGACTCTTGGCAATCCCAATCTTCACCTTTTTCCCATAGCATCAAGAAGCTGGGCTTGGCGAATCTGGTCTTCCAAGGTAGGAGAGACTAGAAGGTTGGCGAGGAAACCTTGAGGAACAACTTACAGATTAAGCTTGCGGAAAGCTTCACAAAGCTTGGGTTGATAAGGCTTGAGAATCAGACTGTTGCAGTAAGCTTTCCTGCTCAATGCGTCAGCAATCACATTAGCCTTGCCTGGAGTATACTCAATACTCGGATTATACTCTTGAATCATTTCGACCCATCAAGTTTGCCTAAGGTTGAGATTAGGCTGAGTGAAGATGTACTTGAGACTCTTGTGATCAGTGAAAATGTCCACTTTTCTTCCCAATAGAAGATGTCTCCAAGTCAAAAGAGCATGCACAACTGCCGCCAACTCGAGATCATGAGTGGGGTAGTTCTTCTCATTAGGCTTCAATTGGCGAGAGGTATAAGCAACAACTTTCTTCTCTTGCATCAATACTGCGCCAAGACCTTGGAGAGAGGCATCACAAAAGACCTCGTACGGCTTGGATTCATCAGGCGGAGTCAGAACTGGAGCAGTGATCAATTTCTCTTTCAAAGTGCTGAAAGCAGTGATCAATGTCACACTCCGGAGACCAAACGTACTTGACATGCTTCTGAAGAAGATTTGACAGAGGCTTCGCGATGTTAGAAAAGTTTTCAACGAATCTTCGGCAATAGCTTGCGAGACCGAGGAAGCTACGGAGTTGCTTCACATTCTGAGGAGGTTCCCAATTCACAATTGCAGACACCTTCTCAGGATTCATGGCAATGCCGTTGGCAGGGATGATATGACCAAGATAAAGAACCTCATCGAGCCAAAATTCACACTTGGAGAACTTGGCGTAGAACTGATGTTCCCTGAGCTTATCAAGAACCAAAAGCAAGTGCTTGGCATGATCTTCCTTATTCTTGGAGAAAACCAGAATGTCGTCGAGATAGACCAAAACGAAGTCATTGGTGTAGGCGTTGAAGATGAAGTTCATCATGCGGGAGAACGTCGGAGGAGCGTTGACGAGGCCAAAAGACATGACAGTGTATTCATATGAACCAAAGCTTGTCCTGAAAGCCGTCTTGGGAATATCTTGCTCACGGATTCGAATCTGATGATAGCCCATACGGAGATCAAGCTTGGAGAATACTCGAGCACCTTTGAGTTGTTCGAACAACTCATTGATGTTGGGAAGTGGGTATTTGTTCTTGATGGTCTTCTTGTTCACTGGACGGTAATCAACACAAAGTCGGTCCGTTCCATCCTTCTTCTTCACAAAAAGAACACCACAACCCCACGGAGAAGAACTAGGTCGGATGAGACCAATTTTCTCTTGAATATCGAGTTGCTTCTTCAGCTCCTTCAACTCTTCAGGTCCGAGCTTGTAAGGACGTTTGCACACAGGTTCCGCGCCAGGCTCAAGATCAATAACGAATTCAACTGGCCGGTGCGGAGGCATTCCTGGAAGCTCTTCTGGAAAGACGTCTTGATATTCGCAAATGACTGGAATTTGCGAGATAGCATCCAATTCACCCTTCTCATTGAGAGAAAACAGACGGATGGTATCATCACGAGCGGCAAAGACACTTACATCCTCAGACGAATGAGTCAATTGAATCTGCCTGGCTGCACAATCAAGCTGAGCCTTGTGCTTAGACAGCCAATCCATCCCGAGAATAAGATCAATATCTGAGTCACCAAGAACATTTGGAGAGGACAAGAACTTATAGTCACCCAAAGTGATAGTAACATCCGGAACGCATACTTGAGATGTCATTTGACGGGCCGGAGAGACGATAGCCAACGGTTTCGGCAACACTTGAGTAACAAAATCATGCTTAGATGCAAAAGGTCTCGAGATGAAACAATGCGATGCACCCGTGTCAAAAAGAACTTCTGTAGGAACATCGTTAACAGGAAGGTTACCCATAATCACATCTGACGAGTCCTCTGCCTGAGCTGCATTCATCAAATTGACCTTAGCGTGCTTGGGGTTATGCTTGACCACAGCTGTACTTGCCGATCTGATAGGAGGAGGAGGAGGAAGATGCCTCTGGTTGAAACACTTGTTGGCATAGTGACCCTTCAGTTGGCACTTGTTGCACGTGACCTCTAAAAGCGGACGGTGATACGGAGCACTCGATCTTGGAGCTTGAGACGAAGTCTTGTTCTGAAAGCCAGGGTTGGGTGGGTGGGAAGAACCACTGCCACCTTTGCTCTTCTGCTGATACGGCTGACGGAACGGAGGAGGAGGAAGCCAAAACTTCTGCTGCTTGGCCACTTGAGTAGAGGAAGAATGAGTAACATATCTGACTCGCTTCTTGGAAGCATCACACCTCAACTGAGCAGCCTCTTGCTTCAGTGACATGTTGTAGAACTCATTGTATCTCAAGGGCTCAAAGAGAACAAGAGCTAGCTGAATTTCTTCTCTAAGACCACCCCTGAACTGGTATATCATGCTCTTCTCATCAGGGACGTCCTGCTTGGCAAAGCGAGCGAGCTTCTGGAACAACTTGTTGTAGTCATAGACAGATAAAGAGCCTTGCTTCAGATTGCGGAATTCCTCACGCTTGCTTTCAACCACGCTCTGCGGAATATGATGAGCTCGGAAATCTCGACGGAAATCATCCCAAGTGATAACACGTCCACCTCTGGAGTCCTTGTACTACTGGAACCATTCTGCAGCTTGATCTTTGAGTTGGAAGGAAGCGAACTTAACAAAGTCCTCAGGCCTGACGTTACTGCACTTGAAATGCTTGCACAAATCCACAAGCCAATCGTCAGCATCGGTTGCCTCAACACAATTGATGAAAGTCTTTGGCCCGTTAGCAAGGAACTGGTTGAGTGTAGCAAAGTGATTCTGATTGCTGCCTTGATTCCCTTGGTTGCCTTGATTGCGCTCTTGAAGAATTTGCATGATCAACTGTGTGTTTGCATTGGTTGCGGCCATCACAGCTTGCCATGCCTCTGGAGGAGGTGGAGGTGGTGGCGGATCAGGATTCAGAGTCGTGCGCGTTGGAGGAGCCATCCTGAAGAGGTTGACCACCATTAGCACATTGATAGATAAATATTGAAGCTGAATCCAACGGAATGAAAATTGCAACATATAGTCTTCACATCCGAACAAAATGAACGAATGCATTCCTCTTGAAATGGTCACATATCCATAAATTGAGAAGCCACGTAGAATTAAGGTAGAGAAATAAATCAACAAGGTATGGATCAAGAACGAATAATCGGTAAGAAATCCCAATCTCAAACCAATATCCGTGGAAGAAGAACTAGAGCTACTAGAATTCCCACCTATGAAACTCCCGAACCTTTCCGGTTATGCAATCAGGTGTTGGGGATACAGGGGAAGCATAATATCTCACCCAAACTAGCAAATCCTACATCCAGCTGTATCCATCCTTCAACACATAACCAAGAAACCTTCGGAAACCATCTACCTCAACCTTCAAAAAGCATCCGTTATACAAGTTATGGCGATACTCCCGAACTCCCGCCACAGTACTGGGTGGTGTTGAGGTTATCTCACCAACGAACTGCATAAAAGAGATTTTCGATGTCGGCGTACTAAACTCAGGTATTCCAGAACTACAACGATAAAATTATGATGACAACACATCAGAGCTCAACTCCCCGGGACACTTCCACTAAACCACTGACAGGAGGCACCAAGACAATATTCTCATCATAAAACCATCGGAACGATTCCAAGATACCTGCGTGATCCTAAAAAAAATTTAGTGAAATTTGAGAAGAGAAGAGTCAAAACTCTACGTCAGGATGCCTTACCAGAGCGATGAGGAGACTGGGAAGTAAAAGAATTCCTAATCTCTCCGATATATAATTCCTAAAAGACTCAAAACATTTTTCTAGACACAACTCGGCCGCTAAAAACGATCAAGCAATGGGGCTCCTAAGGTCGGGCAAGGCTCTGATTACCAACTTGTAACACCCTCGATGAGACTATAGCTCCCACGTGCCGAGGCACGACTTAGAGACATAATCGCATTGAAGGCATATGTCGCAAGTTAGGCAATCTTCACAAACATCACATGTAATATAATAATAAAAGCGGAGATAACATAGTTGGCTTACACTCACCACGTCAATCAAGTACATAAATAACATTACATCAACAAAACACTCATGGCCCGACTACGGCGCCAAAATAAAAGAGAACCCAACATGCGACACGGTCCCAATCACCCCCAACTGGGCACCACTACTGATCGTCGGAAAAGAAAACGTAGTGACGTTGAGAGTCTTCGTCGAACTCCCACTTGAGCTCATACGCGTCTCCTGGAGCGGAATCATCAGGCCCTGCATCTGGTGTAATAGTAATCTGTGAGCCACAGGGACTCAGCAATCTCGCACCCTCGCGATCAAGACTATTTAAGCTTATAGGTATGGCAAGGTAAATATATATGTGGAGCTGCAGCAAGCGACTAGCAAATATGGTGGCTAACTTATTCGCAAAAGAGAGCGAGAAGAGGAGGCAAAGCGCGAGCGAGAAACTAGAGAGCAACCTGCGCAAACATAACTCCAACACCGTGTCTGCTTCCCGGACTCCGCCGAGAAGAGGCCATCACGGTAACACACTCAGTTGATTCATTTTAATTAAGTTAAGGTTCAAGTTATCTACAACCGGACATTAACAAATTCCCAACTGCCCATAACCGCGGGCACGGCTTTCGAAAGTTCAAATCCCTGCAAGGGAGTCCCAACTTAGCCCATGACAAGCTCTCACGGTCAACAAAGGAATAGACCTCCTCCCAAGACGTTCTGATCAGACTCGGTATCTCAGTAATTCAAGACACTTCGACAGGTTAAAACAAGACCAGCAACACCGCCCGAATGTGCCGACAAATCCCGATAGGAGTTGCACATATCACTTTCTCAGGGCACACTCAGATAAGCAATCCGTACAACTAAAACCAGCCCTCGAGTTTCCCCGAGGTGGCGCTGCAAGGGGCTCTAGGTTGGACCAACACTCAGAGGAGCACTGGCCCGGGGGGTTAAATAAGATGACCCTTGAGTCTGCAGAACCCAAGGAAAAGAAAAGGCTAGGTGGAAAATGGTAAAACCAAGGTTGGGCATTGCTGGAAAAGCTTTAGTCAAGGCGAACTATCAAGGGGTTCCCATTATAACCCAACCGCGTAAGGAACGCAAAATCCGGGAACATAACACCGATATGACGGAAACTAGGGCGGCAAGAGTGGAACAAAACACTAGGCGAGAGACCGAGCCTTCCACCCTTTACCAAGTATATAGATGCATTAAGATAACAAGATAATATAATGATATCCCAACAAGTAATTACATGTTCCAACAAGGAACGGCCTTCAATCTTCACCTGCAACTAGCAACGCTATAAGAGGGGCTGAGCAAAGTGGTAACATAGCCAATCAACGGTTTGCTAGGACATGGTGGGTTAGACGTTAGACATGGCAATTTGGGAGGCTTGAAAGCAAGTGGTAGGCATCTTAGCAATGGCATAGCAAAAGAGCGAGCAAACTAGCATAGCAAAGATAGTAGTGATTTCGAGGGTATGATCATCTTGCCTGCACAGTTGTCAAAGTTGACTGGATCCTCAAAAGCAAACTCAACGGGCTCCTCGTTAGCAAACTCGTCTGCCGGTTCTACCCAAACAAGACAAACAAGCAACAAGTATACAATCAACCACGTGCAAGACCAAGCAATATGATGAAATGATGATATGCTATGCAGAATGCGATGTGGGATGCAAAATGCAAGATATGACAGGAAATGCACGAACCTGGCCTCAACTTGGAATTCCAAGTATGCCACTGGAAATATGAGATGAAATCGCTTGAAAACGATATAAAGAACGCCGGAATCGGAGTTACGGTTTGGAAATGGCAAGCGATTCAAAAATGACACTGGTCTGCGATTTACAGCAAGTAGGCATCTAAATGCAATGAAATGAACATGCTACGGCACCCAAACATGGCAACAAAATATATGGTAGGGATGCACACAAGATGCTTAACAAAAGTCTAGCACTGAGCTACGGCCAATTCATCCACTAACAGGTTCAAACAAGCATGGCAAAAATGCATATGACAAACAGATCTCAGACTTGGTGAAATCAACACTTGTCTGGAATTTCAGATCAGGTAGCCCTCTTCGGAGCAACAAACCTATATGCTAAAGCAACTAAACATGGCAAAGTAAAGCATGGCATGGAGCTACTCAAAGAGCTTAACAAAAGTCCCTTAGTGACTTTGAGCCAAAAGGGATCACAAAATACAATTGCAAGCATGTGAACATAGCAAAAACATAATCAGTTTTCATACTTAGTGAAAACTGACACATGCTGAAATATAACTCAAGTAGGCATGTTTACGAGCTCGATGCACTCACTACAGAGCAAGTCATCACAAGACAAGTATACACCCATCAATAAGGCACAAAATTCAAGCTAGACATGGCAAGAGCAATAGCATAGCATGCACGGGTCAACTACAACATCACCGGCAAAATTGCAAACAAGTTGACAAACTGCCCAGATTCACAAAGTAGCAAAAGTAGAGCTCGATTGACTCAAGCTAGGGTGCTCCACAATTTCAAACAAAGACATGGATGGATAGAGCACTACAATATTAACAAAACATCCTTACTGATCATCCTCAAAAGAGACACGTATCACTAGGAAAGAACATGAACATATGGCATCATGAGATAAACAGGTCCAGGACTTAGTGAAATTACTAAGTCCCTGAAAACAGAATTACTATGTGCACCACTTTGCAAGCTTGCACTAGTCACCACACACATCCTAAAAATACATGGGTTGCACCTCTGGAAAGATGACAAAACCCTTAACAAAACATATGTAGAACTCATGGGCATAACATGCACACAATAATCATGGCAAAAATGACAAAAACCTAAAAGAGTAGCAGATCTGACAATTATCTCAAGTAGCCCTCTTCTAACAGCATTTCGGGCATCAAGATGAACTCAAATGAAAATGATGCAATGGAATGAAATGATGTAATCTCTAAGATGAACATTTTGATATGCTATATGCATGAATCAGAGCTACGGATGCAAAGTTACGGAGCCGTGAACATGAGCACTTGAACTGAAAATTCTGAGGACTTTGACAAAAAAAATCACCGAATCTAGGGTTTCCAGATCTGCACGCCTACCGAGGCATTCGCCGGAGTACTCGCCAGAATCGGCGCCGG
>NC_057794.1:398818945-398845351 GCF_018294505.1 Triticum aestivum | reverse complement strand
GCTACGGGCCGGGAGGGCCTGCCCCGGGCCCGAGCGGGCTGCGGCGGCTGAGGCCCGGCGGCGGCCATGTGGCGCTCTGCCACTGGCTGCGGGCGGCGGCGGTGGCATGTCCGGCCGGAACGGACACGTCCGGCGCGCGAGGTGGATTTTTTTAGGGTTTCGGGGAGGAAGGAGATCCGAAAACGGAGGGGTCTTTAAATAGGCATTGGAGGAGCTAGGAGAGTCCAAATGAGGTGCGGTTTTCGGCCACGCGATCGTGATCGAAGGCTCTAGATGATGGAGCAGAGTTAGGTGGGTTTTTGGGACAAATTGGAGGGGTGTTGGGCTGCAACACACACGAGGCCTTTTCGGTCCCTCGGTTAACCGTTGGAGTATCAAACGAAGTCCAAATGATACGGAACTTGACAGGCGGTCTACCGGTAGTAAACTAAGGCCGCTTGGCAAGTCTCGGTCCAATCCGGAAATGTTTAATCCCCACACACGAAAGAAAGGTAGAAAAGACCACCGGAGGAGAACGAAGCGCCGGGATGCAAAACGGACAACGGGGAAAAAGCTCGAATGCATGAGACGAACACGTATGCAAATGCAATGCACATGATGACATGATATGAGATGCATGACAATGATAACAACACACGGAGACAAGGACCCGAACCCGAGAAAATAAATATAACTTAACGCCGGAAACGGCAAGAGTTGGAGTACAAATTTGGAAAGTTACATCCGGGGTGTTACAGTGTCCCTCCCGGACTACTTATTTTTTTGTTTTTCTAAATATTCCAAAACGGAAAAATATTGCCTTAAAAACTGTTTTGGAGTCGGTTTACATACCGTACCACATACCTATTCCTTTTCGGAGTCTGAAACGTTCTGGAAAGTGTCCCTTATGTATTCCTCTGGGGTTACGATTTCAATAACATTGGTTCCAACATTTATGGGATTACCTGAGATATAATGTTTAATTCTTTGACCGTTCACCACCTTCGGATTTGTGCCTTCGAAGTTGTTGATTTTTATGGCACCGGAACGATAGACCTCCTTGATGACGTAAGGGCCTTCCCATTTAGAGAGAAGTTTTCCTGCAAAAAATCTTAAACGAGATTTGTATAGTAATACATAATCACCAACATTAAACTCACGCTTTTGTATCCTTTTGTCATGCCATCTTTTAACTTTTTCTTTAAACAACTTGGCATTTTCATAAGCTTGGGTTCTCCATTCATCAAGTGAGCTAATGTCAAATAACCTATTTTTAGCGGCAAGTTTGAAATCATAGTTGAGCTTTTTAATAGCCCAATATGCCTTATGTTCTAGTTCGAGAGGTAAGTGACATGCTTTTCCATAAACCATTTTATACGGAGACGTACCCATAGGATTTTTATATGCAGTTCTATAGGCCCATAATGCATCATCAAGTTTCTTGGACCAATTCTTTCTAGACCTATTGACAGTCTTTTGCAAAATTAATTTGAGTTCTCTATTACTCAATTCTACTTGACCACTATACTATGGGTGATAAGGAGATGCAATTATATGATTAACATCATACTTAGCAAGCATTTGACAGAAAGCACCATGAATAAAATGTGAACCACCATCAGTCATTAAATATCTAGGGACTCCAAACCTCGGAAAAACAACTTCTTTAAGCATTTTAATAGAAGTGTTATGATCAGCACTACTAGTTGGAATAGCTTCTACCCACTCATTAACGTAATCAACAACTACTAAAATATGTGTGTAACCATTAGAGGCAGGAAAAGGTCCCATATAATCAAAGCCCCAAACATCAAATGGTTCAATAACAAGTGAATAATTCATAGGCATTTCTTGACGTCTACTAATATTACCAGTTCTTTGACATTCATCACAAGACAAGACAAACTTACGGGCATCCTTGAAGAGAGTAGGCCAATAAAAACCGGATTGCAATACCTTATGTGCAGTTCTGTCTCCAGCGTGCTGTCCTCCATAAGCTTCGGAGTGGCACTTATGTAGGATATGTTCCTATTCATGCTCAGGTACACAACGTCTAATAACATCATCTACTCCTTTATAAAGATGTGGGTCATCCCAAAAGTAATGTCTCAAATCATAGAAGAACTTTTTCTTTTGTTGGTATGTTAAACTAGGTGGTATGAATTTAGCAACAATACAATTAGCATAATCAGTATAACATGGAGTACTACGAGAAGTATTTATGACATTTAATTGTTCATCAGGAAAGCTATCATCAATAGGTAGTGGGTCATCAAGAACATTTTCTAACCTAGACAAGTTGTCTGCAACGGGGTTCTCAGCTCCCTTTCTATCAACAATATGCAAATCAAATTCTTGTAGCAAGAGAACCCATCTAATAAGTCTAGGTTTAGCATCTTTCTTTTCCATAAGATATTTAATAGCAGCATGATCAGTGTGAATAGTTACTTTAGAATCAACAATGTAAGGTCTAAACTTATCACAAGCAAATACAACTGCTAAGAATTCTTTTTCAGTAGTAGCATAATTTCTTTGAGCATTGTCTAGAGTCTTACTAGCATAATGGATAACATTTAATTTTTTATCAACTCTTTGCCCTAGAACAGCACCTATAGCATAATTGCTAGCATCACATATAATTTCAAAGGGTAAATTCCAATCAGGTGGCTCAACAATAGGTGCAGAGATCAATGCTTTCTTAAGTATTTCAAATGCTTCTACACAATCATCATCAAAGACAAATGGTATATCTTTTTGTAATAAATTAGTCAAAGGCCGAGAAATTTTTGAGAAGTCCTTAATGAACCTCCTATAAAAACCGGCGTGACCAAGGAAACTTCTTATACCTTTGATGTCCTTGGGACATGGCATCTTTTCTATAGCATCAACCTTGGCTTTATCAACTTCGATACCTCTTTCAAAAAATTTATGCCCCAAGACAATACCTTCATTAACCATAAAGTGGCACTTTTCCCAATTCAAGACAAGATTAGTTTCTTCACATCTCTGTAAAACTCGATCAAGGTTGCTCAAGCAATCATCAAAAGAGGATCCATAGATAGAAAAGTCATCCATGAAAACCTCACAAATCTTTTCACAAAAGTCAAAGAATATAGCCATCATGCATCTTTGAAAGGTAGAAGGTGCATTACATAAACCAAAAGGCATATGTCTATAAGCAAAAGTACCAAAAGGGCATGTAAAAGTAGTTTTTTGATTGATCATTGGCTGACAGAGGAATTTGAGAGAAACCAGAATAATCATCTAGAAAGCAATAGTGTGTATGTTTGCATAATCTTTCTAGCATTTGATCGATAAAAGGTAAGGGGTAATGATCCTTGTTAGTAGCCTTATTTAATTTACGGAAATCAATTACCATCCTATAACCTGTAATAATTCTTTGCAGAATCAATTCATCTTTATCATTAGGAACAACAGTAATACCTCCCTTCTTAGGGACACAATGGACAGGACTTACCCACTGACTATCAGCAACGGGATAAATTATACCTGCCTCCAGAAGCTTTAGTATTTCTTTTCTTACCACTTCTTTCATCTTAGGATTAAGCCTACATTGATGATCACGGACTGGTTTGGCATCTTCTTCCAAATTTATTTTATGTTGACATAGAGTGGGACTAATGCCCTTAAGATCATCAAGAGTATATCCAATAGCAGCACGGTGCTTCTTCAGAGTTTTCAATAATCTCTCTTCTTCATGTTCTGAAAGGTTAGCACTAATAATAACAGGATATATCTTCTTTTCATCAAGATAAGCATATTTAAGATTACCAGGCAACGGTTTAAGCTCAAACACGGGATCACCCTTGGGTGGAGCGGGATCCCCTAGGATTTCAACATGCAAATTGTGTTTCAGAATAGGTTCATGTTTAAAGAATACTTCATCTATTTCCCTTCTTTCATTCATAAACATATCATTTTCATGGTCTAGAAAATATTGTGCTAAAGGATCACTAGGAGGTACGGCAATAGAAGCAAGACCAATAATTTCATCCTTACTAGGTAATTCTTCCTCACGGTGTTGTCTACTAAATTTAGAGAAATTAAACTCATGAGACATATCACCCAAACCAATAGTAACAACATTATTTTCGCAGTCTATCTTAGCATTGACAGTGTTCAAGAAGGGTCTACCAAATATAATGGGACAAAAGCTATCTTGTGGAGAACCAAGAACAAGAAAATCAGCAGGATATTTAGTTTTCCCACACAAAGCTTCAACATCTCTAACAATTCCCATTGCTGATATAGTATCTCTATTGGCAAGTTTAATTGTAACATCAATACCTTCTAACTCAGCAGGTGCAATTTCATGCTTAATTTCTTCGTATAAAGTATGCGGTATAACACTAGCACTAGCACACATATCACATAAGCCATGATAATAATGATCTCCTATTTTAACAGAAATAATAGGCATGCCTACCACAGGTCTATGTTTATCTTTAGCACAAGGTTTGGCAATTCTAGCGGTTTCACCGCAGAAATGAATAACATGCCCATCAATATTATCAGACAAGAGATCTTTAACAATAGCAATATTAGGTTCAACTTTGACTTGCTCAGGAGGTGTATAAGTTCTAATATTGCTTTTACGAACCACAGTTGAAGCTTTAGCATGATACTTTATTCTAACAAGGAAAGGTGGTTTCTCAACATAAGAAGTAGGAACAATAGGATCATTATAAGTGACAGTCTTTTCTTCAACTTTAGTAGGTGCAGCTACTTTTACTTATATGGGAGGATGATATTTAAACCACTTCTCCTTGGGGATATCAACATAGGTAGCAAAAGATTCACAGAAAGAAGCTACTATCTCAGAGTCAAGTCCATATTTAGTGCTAAATTTATGAAAACATCGGTATCCATAAAAGATTTAACACAATCAAACTTAGGTGTCATACCTGACTCCTTACCTTTGTCGAGATCCCAATCTTCAGAGTTGCGTTTAATTCTATCCAATAAATTCCATTTGAATTCAATAGTCTTCATCATAAAAGAGCCAGCACAAGAAGTATCGAGCATGGATTGATTATTATGAGAAAGCCGAGCATAAAATTTTTGAAGAATTATTTCTCTTGAGAGCTCATGATTGGGGCATGAATATAACATTGATTTAAGCCTCCCCCAAGCTTGAGCGATGCTTTCTCCTTCGCGAGGCCAAAAATTATATATATAATTGCGATCATGATGAACAAGATGCATAGGATAATACTTTTGATGAAATTCCAACTTCATTCGTTTATAGTTCCATGATCCCGTGTCATCACATAGCCTATACCATGTCGATGCATCTACCTTCAAAGATAAAGGGAAGACCTTCTTCTTAACAACATCATCGGGTATACCTGCAAGCTTAAATAATCCACAAACTTCATCCACATAGAGTAGATGTTCATCAGGATGCCTTGTTCCATCTCCTGTAAAAGGATTATCTAGCAATATTTCTAACATACCCGAAGAAACTTCAAAGGGAACATTTTCATTTTCAGTAGGTTCAGTAGGTTGAGGAGCAATTCTTTGCTCTACTGGTCGGGGTGAAGATACCCCAAACAAGCCCCTCAGAGGATTACTTTCCGTAGTAACAAGTGACAGTAAATTTCAGCACACTATATAAATTTTTCCTTACCAAATTCCACCTACCAAAGGTGCTTCACTCCCCGGCAACGGTGCCAGAAAAGAGTCTTATTGACCCACAAGTATAGGGGATCTATCTATTCCTTTCGATAAGTAAGAGTGTCGAACCCAACGAGGAGCAGAAGGAAATGATAAGCGGTTTTCAGCAAGGTATTCTCTGCAAGTAATGAAATAAGTGGTAACAGATAGTTTTGTGATAGGATAATTTATAACGAGCAACAAGTAACAAAAGTAAATAAAGTGCAGCAAGTTGGCCCAATCCTTTTTGTAGCAAAGGACAAGCCTGGACAAACTCTTATATAAGGAAAAGCGCTCCCGAGGACACATGGGAATATCGCCAAGCTAGTTTTCATCACGTTCATATGATTCGCGTTCGGTACTTTGATAATTTGATATGTGGGTGGACCGGTGCTTGGGTGCCGTTCTTATGTCGGCGTTCTAGGAACGGGGGTCCCCAGACTTGCCTGCCTGCGGCCTGAAGCGTGGCTCAAAGGGGGGCCCAGCACGGCCCATCTTCACCAACACAAACCCAAGACCCTCGCGAGGGGCCAAGCCTCGCGGGGCGGACAACGCGGAGCTTCCTCAGGCACGGCCTCATCAGGCTGGCTCATGAGGGGGCGGAGAGATCAAGGCAGGATACCTCACGAGGTGCCCATGACGCAAGCCATGACGATTTAGGGCGCCAGGCGGGTGCCAGTCCGCGCAGCGTCCTCCTTCCCTCTTTGGTGCAAAGGGGCAAGCGCAGCCGCGGAGTACCGAGGCATCAGGCAAAGGTTGCCATTTCGGTGCAACGAGACCAAGACCAGGAGGACTACGAGATGGAGGTCACCTGGAGCCCAAGACGGCGTCATCACCAGAGCTTTGCACAGGCGAAGACTGCTTTTGTCAGGATAGCTGATACTTGCTGTCCCCCTTCAAATTAGCCCGCCATTGTTGGCTCCCTTCCCGCTCAATATTTGGGGAGAGGACCAGGGCCTCTATAAATAGGACTAGCCACCCCCAGGGTAGAGAGGATCGAGGATCGAGAATCAGCCAACCCAGAAACAAGCTGGGGTCGAAATCAGGGTCGGTCAGTTGGAGGAAAGCAGAGAGAGAGAAAAAGGTGACTGAACTCCTCCGAGCAGTTCATCGCCCTAGCCAAGAACAGACCCTCGCGAGGCTGTTCTTCCTTGTATTGTTCATCATCATCAGCCCAAGAGGCAATCCACCACACCACACACTGGAGTAGGGTATTACACCACAACGGTGGCCCGAACCAGTATAAACCCTGTGTCTCTTGTGTTGTTCTTTCCTTAGTTTAGATCCTAGCATGGCGGAGGGGTGCAGGTAGGTAGGGGGCGAAATCTCCGCGCGCACCCCAGTGTTCGAACCTCAAGGGTCTGCCGGAACCCGAAATCCGACATTTGGCGCGCTAGGTAGGGGTGCGCCGGAATTCGTCTTCCACCGCCCCGTTCTCCTCCGACCGTCACGCCCATGTCTGACGCTCGTCGGGCCCGCGCCGAGCGCCGGGCCGCACTCGCTTCCCGTGTTGCCCAGACGGCCCCTGTCGGCAGGCATCCACGCCGTTCCCCGTCACCTGTCGTCAACGCCGCCACCGGCCCGGCGGGGGACGAGCGGCAAGCATCGTCCCAGCATCCGTCCATGCGGCAAGACGGCCGCACCGCAACTCCCTCGCTCACCCCAGCTTGTTCTTCGTCCCGCGCGCTCCGCGTGCCCATGGAGGCTCGAGCTGCACTCATCGCGGCAAACGAGCTCCTGCGCTACCGTCCCGTCGACGACGTCTACGAAGAATGGCTCTACCGCGTCGCCGAGCTCGTCCGCGCCGCAGGGGGCTCTCCTGCGCCGTCCATTCCACTGCACCGCACCCCGCCCCACGCGGACGACGAGGCTCCGGCGGTGCCCCGGCCGCCTCCTCCTCAAGAAGACGCCATGGCCCCAAGGTGCGTGGCCCCTGGGTGGAACCCGCTCCGTCAGGCGCCAGTGCGGCAAGAGCAGAGCTGCCAGGAAGTCCCTCGCCCGCAAGAAGCTGCCCGGGCGCTCCTTGCTCCAGCACATCGCGACCATGCTCCTGCTCCCGCGCGTCAAGACCCCGCGCTGCTCCCAGCTGCAGCGCGTGGGGACATGCAAGACCGGGCTCTCCGTCACCCAAGGCCTCCCGTGGCCACAGCAGGTTGCCGCGCCTTCACCACCGAACTACACAGCGTAGCGTGGCCCAGCAAGTTCAAACCAGACCTGCCTCCTCGCTACAACGACACGGCTGACCCTGCAGAGTTCCTCCAGCTCTACGAGCTAGGCATCGAAGCTGCCAACGGAGACGACAAGGTCATGGCGAACTGGTTCCCCATGGCACTCAAGGACGGGGCCCGCACCTGGCTCCTGAACCTGGCCCCAGGCACAATCTCCTCCTGGGAGGAGATGCGCACCCGCTTCATCGCCAACTTCCAAGGCACTCGCGACCGGCCACCCGCTGTGAGCGACATGCGCCGCATCAAGCAACAGCCCGGGGAAACCCTGCAGAAGTACATCCAGCGCTTCAACAATGCACGCCTCAAGATTCCCAAGGTGACTGAGGAGGCTATCATCTCGGCCTTCTCCGACGGCGTGCGCGACGTCAAGATGAAGGAGGAGTTGGCGATGCATGAAGACCTGTGCACTTCCTTGGAGTTGTTCAACTTGGCAAACAAGTGCGCCAGGGCTGAGGAAGGGCGTCTCTCCCTCCTCGAGCTGCCTGCCGTGGACCCAGAGAAGAAGAAGCCCAAGGCCAAGGACGTGAAGCGCAAGGGGGCTGCCGTGCTCGCGGCAGAACCAGACACCAAGTGGGGCAGAGATCAGCCCGAACCCTCCAAGGGCGGCCAGTACTGTGTGTAGCACGACCTCCACACCCACAACACCAACGAATGTCAAGAACTCCGAGCCGTGCGAGAAGGACGGATCGGCCGTCGCCCCGACCGCATTGACCGGGGCTACGGCCGAGGAGGAGGAAGAAACGCAGGACACTAGGAAGACCGTGGGCCGCGCCAAGGGTGGCGCGACCAACCTCGCGAGGATCGCTGGCAAGACCCGCCTCGCGAGAGAGGATGGAGGGATCAGCCTCGCGAGGGAGACTGGAGGGATCAGCCTCGCAAGGATCGCCCGCAAGGCAACGCAGGCCTCCCACCGCTGCCGCCACAGCCAAGGAGAAACGAGGACCGCCACTAGGACGAGGAGGCTGGGGGCTTCCAGGAGCCACGCGCGATCGCCTGCATCTTGGGCGGAGCACAAGCCCCAGCCTCTCAGCGCATCTTCAAGTAGTTTGCCCGCGAGGTGAATGCAGTCCTCCCCAGGCTCAAAGCCACGCGCCCCCTCAGGTGGTCGGCGTGCGCCATCACGTTCAGCTCAGCAGATCAGCTCAAGTGTGTGGCTACAGCCGGAGTCCTCCCGATGCTTTGTTCCCCAATCATCAGCAACGTGGTGGTCACCAAGACCCTCATCGATGGAGGGGCAGGGCTCAATGTCCTGTCCGTGGAGACGTTCAACAACCTCCAAGTGCCCTACAGCCAGCTTCAGCCAACCAAGCCCTTCTCCGGTATCACTAACGGCTCCACGGTCCCGATTGGGCAGGTCCGCCTCCCTGTCACCTTCGGGGCACGCGACAACTACCGCACCGAGCTCATCGACTTCGACGTCGCTCACATTCGCCTACCGTACAACCCCATCCTTGGGTACCCAGCGATGGCCAAGTTCATGGTCGTAACTCACCACGGCTACAACGTCCCCAAGATGCCAGGAAGCGGCGGAGTCATCATGGTGCCCTGTGAAGAGAAGGATGCGGTGTGTTCCCTGGAACGAGCCTTTCAGGCCGCGTCACTGGAAGACCCGGATCGTGGAAGCAGGAGGCCTCCCGAGACCACCCCCAAGAAGAAGAAGACATCGTCCGGCCTGACCACTCAGGAGGCAGGCCCCTCTGGGCCCGCGCCTGCCGAGGGGGAGCCTCCCTCCATCGCATAGGAAAGCGCGCCCGGTGCCCTCCTTAGGAAGGGCTCGAGGGCTCTCCCCTGGAGGGCCACCGACCTAGCTAGGGGCACGAGGGAGGCGCTTGGGCACCACATGGAGGCGTGTTTTGAAGCACGTTTCCCTCGAGAAGGAGCAAGGCAAGGAGATCCAGATCCTCAGGAATTCGTCAGCAAGGCCATTCAAGAGCTACAGGAGTCAAGAGTCATGAAAGGCGGCCGTCGCTTACCAGTAGTGCCCCCCCATCCAGGCGAGGATGGTGGGTTGCGCGTCTGCATCGACATACCAGGGCTCAACCGAGTCGCCTCTATGGAGTGCCTCTGACCCTCGTGAGTGGGGCGCTGCGGGGGTCCACCCCACAGCTACGTTCGCGTGCCTTACGGCTTGCTGAACGCGGCTGACGCGCACCAGCGCCTCATGAGGGGCATCATGGAGGCACGAGAGGCCAGGCGTCCCGCAGCCCTGGCAGAGATGGAGATGGACCGCGAGGAGCCGCCAGCGCCTCCGGAGCCTCCCGAGGCCCCTGGGCCTGGGGGCTCGTGAGGATCGGCTCCCGCAGCCCACCGAGCCTGCTACACCAACACCCCTTCGTCCTCAACATCATCAGGTGACATCTTTCAAGTTTTACTTCCAGCTGGGAGCGCCCCCAGGGCTGCATTATTCCCAGGCCGCGTGGGTCCGTCCCTGCGGCGTGTATCCCTTTATTCCATGTTGTTAGCTTACCTTGTTGGGGGCGCCCCTCGGGCTGCATGACCCCCCCCCCCCCAAGTCGCTCGGGCCTGACCCAGTGATGTCCGCATTCCCAACATCCCTTTGAATGAATCCACTCCTTCGCGGCTAATGTGTTTTACCCAGTTGCCTGCTCAGCTGACGCCAACTAATGAAGCTGCTCCCAAACAGCACGACGCTTGCGCATGGGTCCATCCCTGCAACGCTGACAAACCTGGATGGCTAAGCTCTGGCCGCGGCAGCCCCGCATAGCGTCACCTCGTCAAGCCTTCAGCGCCTCACTACCACTCGGAAGCAACCCACGGCTGACCGTCAATTGTCATGGCAACCCCTTGCTTTTTCTATGATGGACCTGCAGGACCTTCCAAAGGAGCTGCGTCAGGCGAGGCCCTTGCGGTGTCTCATTCGCTCTCGTCCATGCGAACCGCTTGCACGTTAAAGGGGGGTGCCTGAGCATCGCGACTTAGGGCTCCTACTGGCTCTCCAGCCCTCGCCCTCTGGCCTTGACCACGGCATCGCGACCTGGCATACCAACGACGGCTGAGACTCGCTCGAGGGCCGGGACCCGAGGACGTAGAGCATAAAGGGGAGCAAAAGCGAGAGGGGGGAGATACACGAGGACCTTGCCAAGAAACCTTGCGCCTACCGATGCACGGACCCGGCGACACACCAGGGAGCGGCCCCTGATCCTCGAGATAAGTCATCGCCCAGAAGCGCCAACTACCTTGGCACCATCCCCGCACCTAATGCTATCCCATGTTAGCGACGCCGCTCTCCTTTCTCATCGAACGACGGTTGCTTGGGCGCCAAAGGGGACCTTCTGAGCATCGCGACTCAGGGGCTCTTACCGGACTCCGGGTCGCTCACCTCCTGGCCTTGATCACGGCATCGCGACCTGGCATACCAGCGACGGCTGAAGCCACCTTGGGACTGGGACCTGTCGGCGCAGAGCACCAAGACCTCGTGAGGTTCGAAAGGGAGGACTGAGCTAAGATGGAATGAGCAACTCGCACAATTCTACGACAAGGGTTATATATACAAGACAGGATCACAGGCACCTTACAAGCCCCTACGGGATGCGTTTTTGATTCCTCGCAGGGAACGGATCCTAAAGGGACACAAACTACGCGCGTCCCTGCAAAAGACGCCATCATCAACAGTCGGCCGTCAAGCACCGACGCCAACCCCATCCAGATCAGAGTCGGCGGCGGCCTGACGAGCCCGCCCTGCTCCAGGAGCGGCGTCGGCTCGGGGGCTCGTAGCTGTCGTCGCTCGTCTCCGGAGTCGCGAAGAGCTCGCCGAAGTCGCTGGAACCTCCGACGCCTCCACCGCCTGAGGAGCCTCCAAGGGAGTGGGTGGCGTGCCCAGTCCTCGTCACAGCAGGGCCCTGGCCACCTTCCCCGGGGCAGCACTCCAGCCGGCGCCCACTCGCATCGAAGACCTTGAAGAGCATCACTGAAGCACCATCATAGTCCAAGTGGATCGCGAAGACTCCCCTTGTCCTGCAAACCCGGGCGATCTCCCTCCAGCCCCAGGTCATGTAGACCTCGCCCGGGGCGACGACCGCGACCTCTGCCTCGGTCGCGAGGGTGCTGCAACCGGCATGCTGAAGCCAGAGCTCTAGGGGCTCCCCCTGCGGGATGATGGAGGCGAAGAAGGGAGGAAGGCGGATCCAAGACTGAAGAGGAATGGCGACGTGGAGCACGAACTCTTGGAAGGAGCCCTCGGTGTGGACCCCAGGGGGGACGACCCACACCTTAGTGACCCGGCGGCGCCGACGGCGGCGCCGACGGCGGCGCCGCCCGTGGCGGTCAGCATCAACTCCTTCGGGGCCCTCGATGCGCGCGTACAATGGAAGCGGGAACCCCGGTGGCGCCCGCTCGCCCCAAGGCCTCGGCACCACCTGAAGGGCCCCTTCGTCCGGGCCACGGGGGATGAGCCGTTTCTTCGGTGGGAGAGGGTCTGGCCCCTCTCGGGGAGCCTTTCCCTTCTCTGCCGCCGAGAACCGGCGGATCGGAGCCATCGCGGCAAGACACAGCAAGGATCGGGAAGAAGGAGAAGCAAGGAGGGGTGGACTGGAAGGGCGCGCGTCGTTCCGTACTTATGGCCAGCGAAGGCCAACCGCCGACCTCCACGATCGCAAGTAATCATGACCCATTTTTGCATGCAGGGACTTGTCCCATCCGTGCAGTTGCCGAGGCGTCGTGGGGAAGTGGAGGCGCCCACGTCCAGTCAACCGCCACGCGGCGCCCAAGGCCGCAGGCTGTTAGGGCCCGTGGCGCTTCGCCCTTGCCCTTCCGCCTCCCTGCACAGCCAAGTCCGGGCACGCCTTGGGCCCGGGGGCTACTGTCGGTGTTTTGGGAATGGGGGTCCCCAGACTTGCCTGCCTGCAGCCTGCGGCGTGGCTCAAAGGGGGGCCCAGCACGGCCCATCTTCACCAACACAAACCCAAGACTCTCGCGAGGGGCCAAGCCTCGCGGGGCGGACGATGCAGAGCTTCCTCAGGCACGGCCTCATCAGGCTGGCTCACGAGGGGGCGGAGAGATCAAGGCGGGGTACCTCACGAGGTGCCCATGACGCAAGCCATGACAATTCAGGGCGCCAGGCGGGTGCCAGCCCGCGCAGCGTCCTCCTTCCTTCTTTGGTGCAAAGGGGGCAAGCGCAGCCGCGGAGTACCAAGGCATCAGGCAAAGGTTGCCATTTCGGTGCAACGAGACCAAGACCAGGAGGACTGCGAGACGGAGGTCACCGTGGAGCCCAAGACAGCGTCATCACCAGAGCTTTGCATAGGCGAAGACTGCTTTTGTCAGGATAGCTGATACTTGATGTCCCCCTTCAAATTAGCCCGCCATTGTTGGCTCCCTTCCCGCTCAATATTTGGGAGAGGACCAGGGCCTCTATAAATAGGACTAGCCACCCCCAGGGTAGAGAGGATCGAGGATCGAGAATCAGCCAACCCAGAAACAAGCTGGGGTCGAAATCAGGGTCGGTCAGTTGGAGGAAAGCAGAGAGAGAGAGAAAAAGGTGACTGAACTCCTCCGAGCAGTTCATTGCCCCAGCCAAGAACAGACCCTTGCGAGGCTGTTCTTCCTTGTATTGTTCATCATCATCAGCCCAAGAGGCAATCCACCACACCACACACTGGAGTAGGGTATTACACCACAACGGTGGCCCGAACCAGTATAAACCCTGTGTCTCTTGTGTTGTTCTTTCCTTAGTTTAGATCCTAGCATGGCGGAGGGGTGCAGGTAGGTAGGGGGCGAAATCTCCGCGTGCACCCCAGTGTTCGAACCTCAAGGGTCTGCCGGAAGCCAAAATCCGACATCTTACTTGAACAAGCATCCCACTTATGATTAACCTCTATTGCAAGCATCCGCAACTACAACAAAAGTATTAAGGTAAACCTAACCATAGCATGAAACATATGGATCCAAATCAGCCCCTTACGAAGCAACGCATAAACTAGGGTTTAAGCTTCTGTCACTCTAGCAACCCATCATTTACTTATTACTTCCCAATGCCTTCCTCTAGGCCCAAATAATGGTGAAGTGTTATGTAGTCGACATTCACATAACACCACTAGAGGCTAGATAACATACATCTCATCAAAATATTGGACGAATACCAAATTCACATGACTACTAATGGCAAGACTTCTCTCATGTCCTCAGGAACAAACATAACTACTCACAAAGCATATTCATGTTCATAATCAGAGGTGTATTAATATGAATAAAGGATCTGAACATATGATCTTCCACCAAATAAACCAACTAGCGTCAACTACAAGGAGTAATCAACACTACTAGCAACCTACTAGTACCAATCTCGGACTTGGGGACAAGAATTGGATACAAGAGATGAACTAGGGTTTTGAGAGGAGATGGTGCTGGTGAAGATGTTGATGGAGATTTCCCTCTCCCGATGAGAGGAGCGTTGGTGATGATGATGGCGATGATTTCCCCCTCCCGGAGGGAAGTGTCCCTGGCAGAACAGCTCTACCGGAGCCCTAGATTGGTTCTGCCAAGGTTCCGCCTCGTGGCGGCGGAGTTTCATCCCGAAAGGTTGCTTATGATTTTTTCCTCGACGAAAGACCTCATATACCAGAAGATGGCCATCGGAGAGCCAACAGGGGCCCACGAGGCAGGGGCGCACCCTGGGGGGTAGGGCGCGCCCCCCACCCTCGTGGCCAGGTGGGTCCCCCTTTGGTGAACTTCTTCCGCTCAATATTTTTTATCATTTCCAAAAATGACTTTCGTGGAGTTTCAGGACTTTTGGAGTTGTGTAGAATAGGTCTCTAATATTTGCTCCTTTTCCAGCCCAGAATTCCAGCTACCGGCATTCTCCCTCCTTATGTAAACCTTGTAAAATAAGAGAGAATAGGCATAAGTGTTGTGACATAACGTGTAATAACAGCCCATAATGCAATAAATATCGATATAAAAGCATGATGCAAAATGGACATATCAGATCCTTCTATGGACTGGAGTAAGCATCTTGGAGTTGGAACATACGCTTTGATAAGGTGATCAAGGCTTTTGGGTTTATACAAAGTTCGCAAGAAACTTGTATTTGCAAGAAAGTGAGTGGGAGCACTACAACATTTCTGATAAGTATATGTGGATGACATATTGTTGATAGGAAATGATGTAGAATTTCTAGAAAGCATAAAGGGTTGTTTGAATGGAGTTTTTCAAAGGAAGACCTGGGTAAAACTGCTTACATATTGGGTATCAAGATCTATAGAGATAGATCAAGACGCCTGATAAGACTTTCGCAGAGCACATACCCTGACATGATTTTGAAGGAGTTCAAAATGGATCAGTCAAAGAAGGAGTTCTTGCCTGAGTTGTAAGGTGTGAACTTAAGACTTAAAGCTCGACCACGGCAGAAGAAAGAGAAAGGACGAAGGTCGTCCCCTATGCCTTAGCCATAGGCTCTATACGATATGTCATGTTGTGTATCACACCTGATATGTGCCTTGCCACATGTCAGGCAAGGGGGTACAAGAGTGATCTAGGAGTGGATCATGGGACATCGGTCAAAATTGTCCTTAGAGGAATAAGGAAATGTTTCTCGGTTATGGAGGTAATAAAGAGTTCGGCATAAAGGGTTACGTCGATGCAAGCTTTAACACCTATCCGGATGACTCTGAGTAGCAAACCTGATATGTATATTGGAGCAACCATTTGGAATAGCTCCAAGTGGAGCGTGGAAGCAGCATCTACGATATGACATAGAGATTTGCGAAGTACATACGGATCTGAATGTTGCAGACCCGTTGACTAAAACCTCTCTCACAAGCATAACAGGATCAAACCCCAGAACTCATATCACATGGTGATGTGAACTAGATTATTGACTCTAGTAAACTCTTTGAGTGTTAGTCACATGGCGATGTGAACTATGAGTGTTATCACATGGCAATGTGAACTATGAGTGTTATCACATGGCGATGTGAACTATGAGTGTTATCACATGGCGATGTGAACTAGATTATTGACTCTAGTGCAAGTGGGAGATTGTTGAAAATATGCCCTAGAGGCAATAATAAAATGGTTATTATTATATTTCCTTGCTCATGATAATTGTCTATCGTTCATGTCATAATTGTATTAACCGGAAACCGTAATACATGTGTGAATACATAGACCATAATGTGTCCCTAGTAAGCCTCTAGTTGACTAGCACGTTGATCAATAGATGGTCGTGGTTTCCTGACCATGGACATTGGATGTCGTTGATGACGGGATCACATCATTAGGAGAATGATGTGATGGACAAGACCCAATCCTGAGCATAGCACAAGATTGTGTAGTTCGTTTGCTAGAGCTTTTCTAATGTCAAGTATCATTTCCTTAGACCATGAGATTGTGCAATTCCCGGATACCAAAGGAATGCCTTGGGTGTAACAAATGTCACAACGTTACTGGGTGGCTATAAAGGTGCACTACAGGTATCTCCGAAAGTGTCTGTTGGGTTGGCACGAATCGAGACTGGGATTTGTCACTCCGTATGACGGAGAGGTATCTCTGGGCCCACTCGATAATGCATCATCATAATGAGCTCAATGTGACTAAGGGCTTAGCCACGGGATCATGCATTATGGAATGAGTAAAGAGACTTGCCGGTAACGAGACTGAACGAGGTATGGGGATACCGACGATTGAGTCTGGGGCAAGTAACATACCGGTAGACCAAGGGAATTGTATACAAGATTGATTGAATCCCCGACATCGTGGTTCATCCGATGAGATCATCGTGGAACATGTGGGAGCCAACATGGGTATCCATATCCCGCTGTTGGTTATTGGCCGGAGAGATGTCTCGGTCATGTCTGCATGGTTCCCGAACCCGTAGGGTCTACACACTTAAGGTTCGGTGACGCTAGAGTTGTTATGGGAAATTGTATGTGGTTACCGAAGGTTGTTCGGAGTCCCAGCTGAGATCCCAAACATCACGAGGAGTTTCGGAATGGTCCAGAGGTAAAGATTTAAATATGGGAGGTCCAGTTTCAGTCGCCGGAATGGTTTCGGGGGGTATCAGTATTGTACCGGGACCACCGAAAGGTGTCCGGGGGTCCATCGGGTGGGGTCATCTACCCCGAAGGACTTAATGGGCTGAATATGGGAGGGAACCAGCCCCTAGTGGGCTGGTGCGCTCCCCCTAAGGGCCCAAGGCGCCTAGGGTTGGAAACCCTAGGGGGAGGGGGCGCCTCCCACCTTGCTTGGGGGGCAAGTTTCCCCTCCTGCCCCCGTCCCTCTAGATGCATCTAGGGGGGTCGGCCCCATCTTCCCTACCCCCTATAAATAGTGGGGGTGGGAGGGCAGCCGCACCCCTTCCCTGGCACATCCCTCCCCCCTCCAACACCACCTCCTCCTCTGTAGTGCTTGCCGAAGCCCTGCCGGAGAACCACAAGCTCCACTGCTACCACGCTGTCGTGCTGTCGGAGCTCTCCCTCAACTTCTCCTCTCCCCTTGCTGGATCAAGAAGGAGGAGACGTCCCCGGGCTGTACGTGTGTTGAATGCAGAGGTGCCGTTCGTTCGGCGCTTGGATCGAATCTTTCGCGATTTGAATCGCTGAGAGTACGACTCCATCAACCGCGTTCTTGTAACGCTTCCGCTTAGCGATATTCAAGGGTATGAAGATGCACTCGCTCTCTCTCTTGTTGCTAGCATATCCTAGATTGATCTTGGTGACACGTAGGAAAATTTTGAATCATTACTACGTTCCCCAACGCGAACCCACTACAAAGCACCTATTCCTATTGCAAGATAAATAGACCAAGTTGGCCAAACAAAACCCAAAAATCAGAGAAGAAATACGAGGCTATAAGCAATCATGCATATAAGAGATCAAAGAAGACTCAAATAACTTTCATGGATAAAAATATAGATCTGATCATAAACTCAAAGTTCATCGGGTCCCAATAAACACACCGCAAAAAGAGTTACATCATGTGGATCTCTAAGAGACCATTGTATAGAGAATCAAACGAGAGAGAGGAAGCCATCTAGCTACTAACTACGGACTCGTAGGTCTACAAAGGAATACTCACGGATCATCGGAGAGGCACCAATGGGCATGATGAACCCCTCCATGATGGTGTCAAGATTGGATCTGTGGTTTCTGGAACTTGCGATGGCTGGAATTGATTGTCTTCGACTCCCCTAGGGTTTCTAGAATATTTGGGTATTTATAGAGTAAAGAGGTGGTGCAAGAGGCAACCGAGGTGGGCACAACCCACCAGGGTGCGCCTGGGGCTCTAGGCGTGCCCTGGTGGGTTGTGCTCCCCTTGGAGCACCCCCCCCCCCCCAGGTGCTTCTTCGGCCCACTAGATGTCTTCTGGTCCAAAAAAATCCACAAAAAGTTTCGCTGTGTTTGTACTCCGTTTGGTATTGATTTCCTGCGATGTAAAAAACAGCAACTGGCACTTGACACTATGTCAATAGGTTAGTACCAAAAAATAATATAAAATTATTGTAAAGCATCCAAGAATGATAATATAACAACATGGAACAATCAAAAATTATAGATACGTTGGAGACGTATCAGCATCCCCAAGCTTAATTCCTGCTCATCCTCGAGTAGGTAACTGATCAAAACATAATTTTTGATGTGGAACGATGCCTATCAAGTTCATCACATATTCTTTTCTTTATAGCATGGACATTTTGGACTTTTATATGGTTCAAAGCAATAGTCTAGTTTTGACATGATAACTTAAATACTCAAGCATATCAACAAGCAACCATGTCCTTCAAAATATCAATGCTAAAATAAGTCATCCCTAGCCCATTATGCTCAAGCATTGATCCATTCATGAAACACACTCGTATATTAGCTACACCCAATGCTCAAGTATGATCATAGTGCCTCTTTGTTGGTGCTTTATAAGAGAAGATGGAGACTGAAATTAAAAACATAAAAATTGCATAAAGTAAAAGAAAGGTCCTACGCAGAGGGAAGTAGGGATTTGTAGAGGTTCCAGAGCTCAAAGCAAAAAACATAGAGATAAAACATTTTGGGAGGTGTGCCTTTCCACCAACGAAAACGACTTAGAGCTCCCGACACTTTGTAGAGGTGCCAGAGCACAAAGCGAAAAACATAGAGATAAAAACATTTTGCTAGATATATCATAGGCGGTTCCCAAACAGAAAATAAAGTTTATTCCATTTTCCACCATACTTTCACTTTCCATGGCTAGCCGAATCCATGATTGCCTTCCATACCAACACTTTCCAAGGAACTTATTATTTGACAACATAAATTAAATTCATTTTTTTTCATTTCCAGACTGGGCATCCCTAATACCTTTGCCTTACTCTCGTGCAATGACAAGTGAATAAACACTCATCGTGAGAATAACACATCTAGCATGGAAAATATCAGCCACCCTTCACCGCCTCGCGAGCGGTACGAGCACACAAAAGAGAAGTTTATTTTGAAAATTAGAGATGGAACATACAAATTTGCTTAGAACGGCAAAAGAATACCGCATATAGCTAGGTATAGTGGAGTCATGTGGCAAAACTGGGTTTTAGGATTTTGGATGCACAAGTAGTGATCATACTTAGTGCAAAATGGAGGCTAGCAAAAGATTGAGAAGCGACCAACCAAGAAACAAAAAATCTCATAAGCGAGCATTGAGCATAATTAACACCAAATAATGCACCACAAGTAGGATGTAATTTCATTGCATAACTATTGACTTTCATGCTTGCATAGGGAATCACAAACCTTAACACCAATATTTTCACTAAAGCATAATTACTCATTAACATTACTCACATATCATATCATCATATCTCAAAACTATTACAAGGAATCAAGTTTATTTTGTCCAATGATCTTCATGAAAGTTTTTATTATATCCTTCTTGGGTATCTATCACTTTGGTACTAATTTTCATGTGCTGCTTTTGATAAGCTCAAACAAATATAAGTGAAGATCATGAGGATAATATTTCTCTCTCAAAATAATTTAAGTGAAGCAAGAGAGAATTTCTTAAAAACTTTACTAACTCTCAAATAAATCTGAGTGAAGCATGATAGCATTTCTTAAAAAATGCTATCGCACACCATGCTCAAAAATATATAAGTGAAGCACTAGAGCAATTCAATAGCTCATAAAGATTTAACTGAAGCATAGAAAGCAATTCTAACAAGTCATGGCATAAATTTGGATCTCACAAATAAGTGTGTCCAGCAAGGATTGATGACTCAAAACAAAAAGCAAAACAAGCAAAGACTCATATCATACAATACGCTCCAAGCAAAACTCATAGTATGTGATGAATAAAAATATAGTTCCGAGTAAAGTACTGATGGTTGTTAGAAGAAAGAGGGGATGCCACTCGGTCATCCCCAAGCTTAGTTGCTTGCTTCTCTTTGGATAATAGCTTGGGATGCCATGGGCATCCCCAAGCTTAGGCTCTTCTTACTCCTTATTTCTTCATCCATCATATCATCACCCAAAACTTTAAAACTTCAATCACACAAAACTCAACAAAACCTTCGTGAGATCCGTTAGTATAAGAAAAAAATTCATTACTATAAGTACTGTTGTAAACCAATTCATATTTTTTCTTGAATTATATCTACGGTATTCAAATTTTTCTATGACAAAAACACTTCAAATAAAACCATAGAATCATTAAAACAAGCACACAACGCAAAGAAAACATAATCTGTCAAAAACAGAATAGTTTGTAACAATCTGAATATTTTGAATACTTCTGCAACTCCAAAAATTCTGAAAATTTAGGAAAACGAGGGAAATTTGTATATCAATCTTGCGTAAAAAATTCAGAGCAAAATCACGTTTCTGTGATTTATGTAAATTATTTTTCTGAGCGCAAAAGTTTCTGTTTTTCAACAAGACCAAATCAACTATCACCCAACATGATCCTAAAGGCTTAGCTTGGCACAAACACTAATTAAAACACAAAAAACACAATCATAACAGTAGCATAATTGTGCAAGCACTCAAGAACAGAAAGAAAAAAGGCAAAAATAAATTTTATTCATTGGGTTGCCTCCCAACAAGCGATATCGTTTTACGCCCCTAGGTAGGCATAAAGCAAGGATCTAAGTATTGTCATATTTGTTTCTAGATCCATAAGATGCCCTCATGATTGATTCATATGGTGGCCGAATTCTTGTTCTAGGTAAGTTTTCCATACCCTTCCTTGGTGGAAATTGAAATTTAATATTGCCTTCTTTCATATCAATCATGGCACCGATAGTGCATAAAAACGGTCTACCGAGAATAATTGGACAAGACGGATTGCAATCAATATCAAGAACAAAAAAATATATGGGCACATAATTCCTATTTGCAAGAATAAGAACATCATTCATTCTTCCCATAGGCTTTTTAATAGTAGAATCCGCCAAGTGCAAATTTAGAGAGCATTCTTCAAAATCGGTAAGACCAACCACATCACATAAAGATTTCAAAATTGTAGAAAAACTAGCACCCAAGTCACATAAAGCAAAATGCTCATAATTTTTAATCTTGGCTTCGATGGTAGGTTCCCTTTCATCATGTAATTTTCTAGGAATTGAGACTTCTAATTCCAACTTTTCTTCTAAAGCTTTCACATCAAAGCATCAATAATATGTTTAGTAAAAGCTTTATTTTGTTCATAAGCATGGGGTGAATTTATTATGGATTGCAACAAAGAAATACGATCAACCAAAGAGCAACTATCATAATTAAAGTCTTTGTAATCCAAAAGAGTGGTCACATTAAAGTCTTGACCTCCTCAAACCCACTTTTATCAATTTTCTCGACAAGATTTTCACCCTCCGAATTATTGGGACACCTTCTAGCTAAAGTTGGCTCTTCTCCAGTCCCTTTATTATCAATCTCAATTTTACTAAACAAAGAATCAATAGATGAAACACCAATCACTTTAAGATCCTCATCATTTTTATGAAAGCAATCACTAGAAAATGCTTTTTCTAAAATTCTCTTCTAGCTCTAAGCATAGCGGTTCTTTTCTTACTTTCATCCATAGAAACATAAAGAGCTTTAATTGATTCTTCAACCTTAGGCACAAAATTTTTCATCTTGAGATTTTCTACATCATGAGAAATTATGTCAACACTTCTAGACAAATCATCAATACTATTCAACTTTTCTTCCATTGTAGCATTGAAAACCTTTTGAGTGTTGATAAATTATTTAATATTATTCTCAAGATCAGAGGTGTTTCTATTATTATAATAAGAAGGATTACCATAGGAATTGCCATAATTATTAGAGGAATTATGAAAAGGCCTAGGATTAAAATTACCTCTATAAGCATTACTGTTGAAATAGTTTCCGAGATAAAATTCACATCTATGGCATCACTATTTTGCTCAATCAAAGTAGACAAAGGCACATCATTAAAATCAATAGGAGCACTTTATTAGCAACCAATTTCATAAGAGCGTCAACTTTTTCACTCAAAGAAGAAATTTCTTCAACTGAATTAACTTTTTTACTAGTAGGAGCTCTTTCGGTATGCCATTGTGAATAATTTGCCATGATATTATCAAGAAATTTGGTGGCTTCACCCAAAGTAATTTCCATAAAAGTCCCACCCACGGCGGGATCTAGAAGATTACGAGAAACAAAACTCAACCCCGCATAAAAAATGTGTATGCTCATCCAAAGATTTAACCCATGAGTTGGGCAATTCCTTAGCATCAATTTCATCCTTTCCAAAGATTGTGCAACATGCTCATGTTCAAGTTGCTTGAAATTCATGATCTGGGTTCTAAGGTAAATAATGTTTGCGGGCAGGAAATACTTAGTAATGAAAGCATCTTTGCACTTATTCCAAGAATCAATACTATTGCGAGGCAAAGAAGAAAACCAAATTTTTGCATGATCTCGCAAAGAAAACGGAAATAATTTCAACTTCACAACATCATTGTCCACATCTTTTTTTCTTTTGCATATCGCATAATTCCACGAATGTGTTAAGATGGGACGCGACATCCTCATTAGGAGTACCGGAAAATTAATCTTTCATAACGAGCTTCAGCAAAGCAGTATTAATATCACAAGTCTCCGCACTAGTGGCAGGAGGAGCAATCGGAGTGCTAAGAAAATCATTGTTGTTGGTATTTGAGAAATCGCACAACTTGGTGTTCTCTTGAGTCATTGTGACTACGCAACGAGATTGCACTCAAAAATAGATCTGACGAGAAAACGGTGAAAGAAAAAGAGGGCGAATAAAATGACAATTTTTTGTGAAGTGACGGGGATGAAAACGGGAGGCAAATGGAAAATAATGTTAATTGTGAGGAGATGAGATTTGTGATTAGGAACCTGGTATGATTTGATGATGTCTCCCCGGCAATGGCGCCAAAAATTCCTTTTGATGCTTGCTTGAAATATGTCAGTATTTTCCCAAAGAGGAAGGGATGATGCAGCACAGCAACGGTAGGTATTTCCCTTAGTGATGAGACCATGGTTATCGAACCAGTAGGAGAACCAAGCAACACTACGTAAATAGCACCTGCACACAAATAACAAATACTCGCAACCCGACATGTTAAAGGGGTTGTCAATCCCTTTCGGGTAACGGTGCCAGAAATTGGCAAACGGACGTGAGATAGTAATTGATAGATCAAACGCGAAATAAAATAAAGTGCAGCAAGGTATTTTTGTATTTTTGGTTTAATATATATGAAAATAAAAGCAAGGAAAAATAGATCGCAAAGGCAAATATATTAAAGAAGGGACCCGGGGCCGTAGGTTTCACTAGTGGCTTCTCTCGAGAGAAATAGCAAACGGTGGGTGAACAAATTACCGTTGGGCAATTGATAGAACTTCAAATAATCATGACGATATCCAGGCAATGATCATTATATAGGCATCACGTACAAGATTAGTAGACCGACTCCTGCCTGCATCTACTACTATTACTCCACACATCGACCGCTATCCAACATGCATCTAGTGTATTAAGTTCATGGAGAAACGGAGTAATGCAATAAGAATGATGACATGATGTAGACAAGATATATTTATGTAGAAATAGACCCCATCATTTTATCCTTAGTAGCAACGATACATACGTGTCGGTTCCCCTTCTGCCACTGGTATCAAGCACGGTAAGATCGAATCCACTACAATGCACATCTTCCCATTGCAAGATAAATAGATCAAGTTGGCCAAACAAAACCCATATATCGGAGAAGAAATATGAGGCTATAAGCAAAGACTCAAAAACTTTCATGGACAAAGAGATAGATCTGATCATAAACTCAAAGTTCATCGGATCCCAACAAACAGACCGCAATAAGAGTTACATCACATGTATCTCCAAGAGACCATTGTATTGAGAATCAAATGAGAGAGAGGAAGTCATCTAGCTACTAACTATGGACCCGTAGCTCTACAAAGGACTACTCACGCATCATCGGAGAGGCACCAATGGGCATGATGAACCCCTTTGTGATGGTGTATAGATTGGATCTGTGGTTTCTGGAACTTGTGATGGATGGAATTGATTTTCGTCGACTCCCCTAGTGTTTCTGGAATATTTGGATATTTATAGAGTAAAGAGGCGGTGCGGGAGGCAAATGAGGTGGGCACAACCCACCAAGGCGCACCTGGGCCTCCAGGCGCGCCCTGGTGGGTTGTGCTCCCCTCAGAGCACCCCCATATGCTTCTTTGGCCCACTGGATATCTTCTGGTCCAAAAAAATCCACAAAAAGTTTCACTATGTTTGGACTCCGTTTGGTATTGATTTCCTGCGATGTAAAAACATACAAAAACAGCAACTGGCACTTGGCACTATGTCAATGGGTTAGTACCAAAAAATGATATAAAATGACTAAAATGATTTTAAAACATCCAAGAATGATAATATAACAGCATGGAACAATCCAATAAATATAGATACATTGGAGACGTATCACCCCATACATCTGAAAACACAAGTTCAAGTGGTTTATTGACTACACGACTCGACTCAGAGAAAGGAAGCTAATGACTCTTTCCTTGCTGACAGGCATCACAAACTACATCAACATGTTTATTGGACACAACTGGGAGCTCATGACGATGAAGTACATGGCAAACAATGGGAGTGGCAGGATGACCAAGGCACGCATGCCAATGTGATGGAGACACATGACCACTGCTGAAAGCGCAAGGAGCTGGTGGCACATCAAGTGCATAAAGACCATTATGCATAGTCGGCCTCTAAGGAGTACGTCCCTCGTGTCCTGGTTCTTAACAAAAAAATGAAAAGGATGAAATTTAGAAAGAACGTTATTGTCAAGAGTAAGTTTAGGAACTGATAGCAAACTACGTGAAACAGAGGAAACTCGAAGGACATTAAGTAGACGCAATTGTCTAGATCGATGAGTGGGAAGTGAAGCCTGGCCAATATGTGAGATGTGCATACCTTCCCCATTAGCGGTGCGAACCTGATCATGTCCACGATACGGCTCTTGTGTAGAGAGCTTGCTCATCTCACTCGTCAGGTGATTGGTAGCTCCCGTATCCATGTACCATGATGCATCAACAGGATAGTAATGAGTGTGTCCCTGCTCATGACTCGCCAGGGAAGCCTGCTTCTCATTACCCTTGCCATTGTTCCCGATCCCCAAAAAATCCTTCTTGAAGCGACGATGACAATGGGAAGCAAGGTGGCCATCAAGCCCACATAGCTGGCAGGGAACCTGAGCACTACATGAGGGACAGCAGGCACGAGCTCGGTCGCCCACGGAGGTGGTGGAGTTCCCCGAGTTGGGCACGGCTGGCGAAGGTTTGCCGCCAGTTGGTGGCTTGTAGGGCTTGCCCTTCCCACGCGTTGCGGCGTTGTCGGAAGGGAAACTCGGCATAGAGCTGCGAGCCTGAATGTGTTGTTCCGTGGCAAGGAGATGCGCGTACAGCTCATGCGGCTATGTAACATCCCAAATTTTCAATTTGGAATGTTATACATAGATCATTCATGCATATCATATTTTATTGCTTATTCGTTTCGTGATCCTCGAAATTCTAAGCAACTCAAGGACACTCGGAGAGAGTTGGGAATTTCACTGTTTTCATATTTGAGTTTTATCAAATATTGAAACGAGGATTATTTGTTTTAATTATTATTTCATATTAAAATATATGAGAGGAGATAATATGACTTCTTCAAAATAAATGAAATATTAAAGGAAAAATATTAAAATCAAATATTTGATTTTATTCGGATTTTATTGCTATTTTATTTGCATTAGAAAAATTGCATGTTTTCAAAATTGCATTTTAGGGCCAAGAAAATGTCCATCTTGTTCTAAATATTTTATTTAGACGGTGAAAATTTGTTTTGGCATTTTTAGAATTTTTTATTTATTTTTCTAGGATTTATTTTCGGCGGAATCTATTTAAAAAAAACTTCAGCGCCCGACTGGGCCGAAGCCCAGCCGAGCCAGGCCGGCCCAACCCCGCGCCACCGCCTCCCCGTGCCCGAGTCGGCCAGGACACGGCAGCCGCCGCCGTCGCCGCCCGGGACTCCTCCCGCCCCTTCCCCAAGCCGACCCCGCCCC
>NC_057794.1:398666458-398818563 GCF_018294505.1 Triticum aestivum | reverse complement strand
CGCCGCCGCCGCGCCGCACTTCCCCGACGCCGCGCCGCACCACCCAGTCGTCGCCGCCACCCCGCAGCCCCACCTCGCGCCGCCGGAGCCGCCGATCCGATCCGATCCGGGGCCACTCAGTTTTTTTTCGTTTAGGTAAAAACCGTCGGTTTAAAAAAAAAACCTAGTTCATTTTTTTAGATCGGTTCGCCGGTTTTCTCGGTTTAGTTTATTTTGCGGATGTTTGTTCGTACGTTCGTTTTAACAAACGGTTTTCGCCCGTTAGTCACAGACAACGAACGTTTGTTTGTTAGCCTGTTCGTCAGTTTTTCTTTTTCTCGGGTTTTTCGCGATTATTTTCTATCGCGATTTCTGATGTGATTTTCATTTTAGTTTATCTTTTCGCTCATTTATCGGAATCAGGCGATTCAAGCGCCTAGATCTTCGTCTCGAAACCCTATTTCTGTTTAATCAACTTGAACAAGATTTTGATACTGTAAAATTTGACTTTAGTCCAGATTAGTAATCGGATCTTGTTTCTTTCGCAGTTTGAGTTTCGTTGCTCCGTTTGATTTGATTCTTTTTGCAAACAGGAGTTCTTAAGTTGAACTTTCTGGTCAATTCTTCTTATTTGAGTTTTTCCCGTGCATCTGTGATTGATTGCTTATGTATGCTATTGTTTGTTTGCGATAGAATTCCCGGAGTTCGAAGCGTGCTACTACGAGTCCCTAGGTTTTGCAGATCATCAACAAGGCAAGTAACACATTGATCATACTCTTTTCCTACCCAGATTTTATGCATTAGTTCCAATCCTCAAACACTGTATGAATAGGATGTGATTAACTTGTGGGTATTGGGAAGTAGTTGATGAGGTAGAACCTATTGCCATGTTATTATAAAACCCTTGGGAGTTACTTCTACATAATGCTTATATTGCTATGCTATGCTCGTAGGCGTGGTTTGGGTGAGTGAATCCATGAAAGATGTGAATTTGTTAATTAATGGTTCAACTTAAGGTGGCAACTTTAATACACATCTGGGTGGATTGCTTGTCGGGCACCTGGAGAATCCAGTGTTGTCCTAGGATATCCCGGAGTACCCGTGTGATCATCCTAAGGTCCGCCACCCAGGCTCAAAGGGAACTGAGATATTTCATGCTAGAAACTTTCATGTGCAGCCACAAGCTATTATGGGCTCTAGCATAGTTGAGTAAGTTGCATGACCTCTTCCAGTGGTAGGCTAGCAGATGTAGAGGGATGTAGGTTGGTACTGTCTACCCGGGGTTAGAGTTAATGCTTCTAAAAGACTGTGTCTCGGTCATCTGTTTCTCAAACACCATGTAGTGCGAGAAATCCAACGGATGAGATTGAGTCTTGTGGGGAAAAGTGCGCAAACCTCTGTAGAGTGTACAATCTAATCATGGTTAGCCGTGTCCCCGGTTACGGACATCTTGAGTATCTAGTACTTGGATTATCCTAAGTATCTCATCACCCTAATTTAATATTGTTGGGTTGATAATTACTTTTAATTGGGATTGAGTTGGAGGAACCTTCTCTATGATGTTTCAACTACCATGATAGTTAAATAAAATCTATTCATTTGTTGTAGGAAAAAATTGGCTTTTCGCAATACTATAACCATAGAGCTTCCAATTATGCATGTAGTGATAGCATTTATTCTGTTCTTGCTCTACTGTGTTATATTGCCAGCATATTCCATGTGCTGACCCATTTTCGGGTTGCAACGTATTATGTTGCAGACTTTTCAGACAAGGAGTAAGGTTCGTTAGGTCGTTGCCATGCAGTTCAGCTATGCCGTTGGAGTTGATGAACTCACTTTATCTTCAAAGCCTTCTGCTGTTATCGTATTAGATGGCCTTATGCCATATTTATTGTAATAAGTTCTCTTTTGAGACATTCGATGTAATAAGTGTGTGATTGCTACTCTGTTATAAATCCTTCGAGTACTGTGTGTGTCAGCATTACCGATCCAGGGATGACACGGAAGCACAGAGACTTGACCGTTTGAGGTCGGGTCGCTACAGGTTGGATGAGAGTGTCACGACCATTGATATTCTCTACCAAATTATCATAGTCGTACCCATTCCATTGAGCACATAAGAGGTGAACTCCTCCGGACCAAGAGCCTTGTCGATGGAGGCAAGTGTGTCAGCCATACCCGTCACCTTCTTGAAGTAGTCAGTGACTAAGGATGGCAATTTTATCCATGGACATGGATACCCATGGATATCCAACCCGAATGGATAGGGTTTGGATATGCTTTTGCGCCCATGGGTAGCGGCCAAACCTGATCCGATTACTCGTGGATAGGGCATGGACATAATCTTGTACCCATGGATATATCCAAACTCGACCCGATCATCTGACTTAACGAGCAATATTCTGCTACCCCTACCCCATAGTCACATGTTCCACTATAATTTTATCCTTTATCTAAAACATCTAAAAGAAATTACACAATCCCCACCGCAACATACTCCAACACACCTTCTCATCCTATTATCTACACTAATTAAATGACTTGTCATTGAGAATCGGTGCCATCTTCTTGAGTTACTCCTCTCATAGCCCTCGAGGAGGTCGCCGCTGCCAGCCGCTACCCCCACGTAAGGTGGATCTCTGCAGCAGCCACTACTGGCCTGCGACAACCCAGCTCCATCTTCGCTTTTCCACACACACATTGATGCATGGCCGCAGCAGTAGGACAATGCAAGGGCTATGACTGCACGGAGGGAGTGAGCATGCCAATACAGAGTGCACATTGTGCAATGAGTTATGTCTTATGTATAGGTCTTGAGAGGACCCAATGGATATCCATCGGATTTGGACATGATCACAATTTTTCGCCCATGGATTTTTTCATGGATGGGCTGAGACTGCCTTCATGGATATGGATATGGATTTGGTATTGTTCAACTCGATCCAAACCCGACCCATTGCCATCCTTATCAGTGACGGTGAGATCATTAAGCTTCACCTCCCCAAGCGCAGTGCGAATAGCATGAGCACGCGCCTGGGACTATGAAGCAAAACTGGTATGAAGAGCCACCCACGCGTCCTGAGACGTAGTAGCGAAGATGACCAGCGACGAGACTCCCTCCATGAGGGAGGACTGAATAGCAAAGAGGATGGCCTGATCCTGGGCCACCTACGCATGATGCGCGGATGATACGGCGGAGGGCACGCTAGTGTACCATCAACATAGCCCTCCAAATAGTGACTACGAAGAAGCGGCGGTACTTGAGCAAGCCACGACAAGTGGTTACCCGTCGTGAGCTTCACCGCGATCAGGTGCGCAAAGTAAAACTTTGCAGTAGGCACAACAGAATCCGAAGATGGCGGTGGTGCATAAACACCCGGGTGCACGAAAGAAGCCACCAACTCCGTCGATGGACCACCGTAGGGCGCCGGGGTCGTCGGGTAGGCATATGCCAACGGGGCAGAGGGGCCACAAGACACCGGCAGCGTAGCTTGAGGAAGCCACGGGTTGGCCGTGGCGGCGGCGCTGAAGCAGCGTAGGAGGCAACATCGGTGAATGGTGACGGTTGCTGGACGCCGTAGGAGGTGGCCCCCGGTGCCGGCGGCTGCTGCTGGACGCTGAAGGAGGTGGCCCCCGGTGCCGGCGGCTCCTACTGGATGCCGTAGGGCGCAGCATACGGCCACCAGTAGTTGGCCGCGGGAACCCAGCTAGGAGGAGGTGACGGGGGAATAGCGTTGTAGCTATGCGGCGAGGCAGCGACATCGCTGAGACCTGGAGGCGGCGGGGCGGCGACGGCCATTGAGTGTTGGAAATATGCCCTAGAGGCAATAATAAATTAGTTATTATTATATTTCCTTGTTCATGATAATCGTTTATTATCCATACTAGAATTGTATTGATAGGAAACTCAGATACATGTATGGATACATAGACAACACCATGTCCCTAGTAAGCCTCTAGTTGACTAGCTCGTTGATCAATAGATGGTTACGGTTTCAAGACCATGGACATTGGATGTTGTTGATAACGGGATCACATCATTAGGAGAATGATGTGATGGACAAGACCCAATCCTAAGCCTAGCACAAGATCGTGTAGTTCGTATGCTAAAGCTTTTCTAATGGCAAGTATCATTTCCTTAGACCATGAGATTGTGCAACTCCCGGATACCGTAGGAATGCTTTGGGTGTACCAAACGTCACAACGTAACTGGGTGGCTATAAAGGTGCACTACGGGTATCTCCGAAAGTGTATGTTGGGTTGGCTCGAATCGAGACTGGGATTTGTCACTCCGTGTAACGGAGAGGTATCTCTGGGCCCACTCGGTAGGACATCATCATAATGTGCACAATGTGACCAAGGAGTTGATCATGGGATGATGTGTTACGGAACGAGTAAAGAGACTTGCCGGTAATGAGATTGAATAAGGTATCGGGATACCGACGATCGAATCTCGGGAAGTACTATACCGGTGGACAAAGGGAATTGTATACGGGATTGATTGAATCCTCGACATCGTGGTTCATCTGATGAGATCATCATGGAACATGTGGGAGCCAACATGGGTATCCAGATCCCGCTGTTGGTTATTGACCAAAGAGTTGTCTGGGTCATGTCTGCATGGTTCCCAAACCCGTAGGGTCTACACACTTAAGGTTCGGTGACGCTAGGATTGTAGAGATATTAGTATGCGGTAACCTGAAAGTTGTTCGGAGTCCCAGATGAGATCCCGAACGTCACGAGTTGTTCCGAAATGGTCCGGAGGTAAAGATTTATATATAGAAAGTCCAGTTTCGGCCACCAGGAAGGTTTCGGGGGTCATCAGTATTGTACCGGGACCACCGGAAGGGTCTCGGGGGTCCACCGAGTGGGCCACCTATCCCAGAGGGCCCCATGGCTGAAGGGGCGTGGGAACCAGCCTCTGGTGGGCTGGTGCGCCCCCCCTTGGGCCTCCCATGAGCCTAGGGCTGGAAACCCTAAGGGGTGGGGGCGCCTCCACTTGGCTTGGAGGCCAAGCCACCCCTAGGGCTGCCGCCCCCCTCCCTAGACGGGATCTACAAGGGGCCGGCGCCCCCCCTAAGCCCCTATATATAGTAGAGGGGAGGGAGGGAAGCCGCACCCAAGTCCCTGGCGCCTCCCTCCCTCCCGTGACACCTCTTCCTCCCCGCTTGCGCTTGGCGAAGCCCTGCCGGGATCCTGCTACATCCACCACCACGCCATCGTGATGCTGGATCTCCATCAACCTCTCCCTCCCTTGCTAGATCAAGAAAGAGGAGATGTCTCTCCCAACCGTACGTGTGTTGAACGCGGAGGTGCCGTCCGTTCGGTGCTAGGATCATCGGTGATTTGGATCACGACGAGTACGACTCCATCAACCCCGTTTTCTTGAACGCTTTCGCTCGCGATCTACAAGGGTATGTAGATGCACTCCCCTCTTCCTTGTTGCTAGATGACTCCATAGATTGATCTTGGTGATGCGTAGAAAATTTTAAATTTCTGCTACGATCCCCAACAGTGGCATCATGAGCTAGGTCTATGCGTAGTTTATATGCACGAGTAGGACACAAGTTGTTGTGGGCGTCGATTTTGTCAATTTACTTGTCGTTACTAGTCTTATCTTGATTCCGCGACATCGTGGGATGAAGCGGCCCGGACCGACCTTACACGTACTCTTACGTGAGACAGGTTCCACCGACTGACATGCACTAGTTGCATAAGGTGGCTAGCGGGTGTCTGTCTCTCCCACTTTAGTCGGATCGGATTCGATGAAAATGGTCCTTATGAAGGGTAAATAGAAATTGGCATATCACGTTGTGGTTTTGGCGTAGGTAAGAAACGTTCTTGCTAAGAAACCTATAGCAGCCACGTAAAAATTTGCAACAACAATTAGAGGACGTCTAACTTGTTTTTGCAGCATATGTCGTGTGATGTGATATGGCCAAAAATGATGTGATGAATGATATATGTGATGTATGAGATTGATCATGTTCTTGTAATAGGAATCACGACTTGCATGTCGATGAGTATGACAACCGGCAGGAGCCATAGGAGTTGTCTTAATTTATTTATGACCTGCGTGTCAACATAAACGTCATGTAATTACTTTACTTTATTGCTAAACCGTTAGCCATAGTAGTAGAAGTAATAGATGACGAGACAACTTCATGAAGACACGATGATGGAGATCATGATGATAGAGATCATGGTGTCATGCCGGTGATGATGATGATCATGGCGCCCCAAAGATGGAGATCAAAAGGAGCAAAATGATATTGGCCATATCATGTCACTATTTGATTGCATGTGATGTTTATCATGTTTTACATCTTATTTGCTTAGAACGATGGTAGCTTAAATAAGATGATCCCTCGCAATAATTTCAAGAAAGTGTTCCCCCTAACTGTGCACCATTGCAAAGGTTCGTTGTTTCGAAGCACCACGTGATGATCGGGGGTGATAGATTCTAACGTTCAAATACAACAGGTGTAAGCCAGATTTACACACGCAATACACTTAGGTTGACTTGACGAGCCTAGCATGTACAGACATGGCCTCGGAACACGGAAGACCGAAAGGTCGGACATGAGTCGTATAGAAGATACGATCAACATGAAGATGTTCAACGATGATGACTAGTTCGTCTCACGTGATGATCGGACACGGCCTAGTTGACTCGGATTATGTATCACTTAGATGACTAGAGGGATGTCTATCTGAGTGGGAGTTCATTAAATAATCAGATGAACTTAATTATCATGAACATAGTCAAAAGGACTTTGCAAATTATGTCGTAGCTTACGCTTTAGTTCTACTGTTTTAGATATGTTCCTAGAGAAAATTTAGTTGAAAGTTGATAGTAGCAATTATGCGGACTGGGTCCGTAAACTGAGGATTGTCCTCATTGCTGCGCAGAAGGATTATGTCCTTAATGCACCGCTCAGTGAGCAGAACCTCGAGCGTCGGTTGTGGATGTTGTGAACATATGACATACACGTTTTGATGACTACATGATAGTTCAGTGCATAATGCTAAATGGTTTAGAATTGAGGCACCAAAGACGTTTTTTTTAAACATCGCAGAACATATGAGATCCAAGGACTGAAATTGGGATTTCAGGCTAGTGCCCACGTCAAGAGGTATGAGACCTCTGACAAGTTTCCTAAGCCTGCAAACTAAGGAGAAAAGCTCAATCGTTGAGCATGTGCTCAGATTGTATGAGTACTACAATCGCTTGAATCGAGTGGGAGTTAATCTTCCAGATGAGATAGTGATGGTTCTCCAAAGTCACTGCCACCAAGCTACTAGAGCTTCGTGATGAACTATAACATATCAGGGATAGATATGATGATCCTTGAGCTATTCGCGACACTGCGAAAGTAGAAATCAAATAGGAGCATCAATTGTTGATGGTTAGTAAAACCACTAGTTTCAAGAAGGGCAAGGGCAAGAAAGGGATACTTCATGAAACGACAAATCAGTTGCTGCTCTAGTGAAGAAACCCAAAGTTGAACCCAAGCCCGAGACTAAGTGCTTCTGTAATAAGGGGAACGGTCACTGAAGCAGAACCACCCTAGATACTTGGTAGATGAGAAGGCTGGCAAGGTTGACAGAAGTATGTATTGGACATACATTATATTAAATGTGTACTTTACTAGTACTCCTAGTAGCACCAGGGTATTAGATATCGGTTCGGTTGCTAAGTGTTAGTAACTCGAAATAAAAGGCTATAGAATAAACAGAGACTAGCCAAAGGTGAGACGACGATATGTGTTGGAAGTGTTTCCAAGGTTGATGTGATCAAACATCACACGCTCCGTCTACCATCGGGATTGGTGTTAAACCTAAATAATTGTTATTTGGTGTTTGCGTTGAGCATAGACATGATTGGATTATGTTTATCGCAATACGATTATTCATTTAAGGAGAATAATGGTTACTCTGTTTATTTGAATAATACCTTCAATGGTCTTGCACCTAAAATGAATGGTTTATTGAATCCCGATCGTAGTGATACACATGTTCATGCCAAAAGATATAAGATAGTAATGATAGTACCACATACTTGTGGCACTGCAATTTGAGTCATAATGGTATAAAACGCATGAAGAAGCTCCATGTTGATGGATATTTGGACTCACTTGATTTTGAATCACCTGAGACATGCGAACCATGCCTATTGGTATATATGCATGAAGAAACTCCATACAGATGGATCGTTTGGGCTCACTTTATTTTGAATCACTTGAGACATGCAAATCATACCACATGGGCAAGATGACTGAAAGGCCTCGTTTTCAGTAAGATGGAACAAGAAAGCAACTTGTTGGAAGTAATACATCTTGATGTGTGCAGTCCAATGAGTGCTGAGGCATGTAGTGGATATCGTTATGTTCTTACTTCACAGATGATTTGAGTAGATGCTAAGTATATTTACTTGATGCATCACAAGTCTGAATTATTGAAAGGTTCAAGTAATTTTAGGGTGAAGTTGAAGATCGTCATGACAAGAGAATAAAATATCTATGATATGATCATAGAGATGAATATCTGAATTACGAGTTTGGCACACCGTTAAGATATTGTGGAAATTGTTTCACAACTAATACCACCTGGAACACCATAGTGTGATGGTGTGTCCGAACATCATAACTGCACCCTATTGGATATGGTGCATACCATGATGTCTCTTATCGAATTACCACTATAGTTTATGGGTTAGGCATTAGAGATAACCACATTCACTTTAAAATAGGGCACCAGGCAATTCCGTTTGAGTCGACACCGTATGAACTATGGTTTAGAAAAACCTAAGCTGTCGTTTCTTAAAAGATTTGGGGCTACGACGCTTATGTGAAAAAGTTTCAGGCTGATAAGCTCAAACCCAAAGCGGATAAATGCATCTTCATAGGACACCCAAAACAGTTGGGTATACCTCCTGTCTCAGATCCGAAAGCAATAGGGATTGTTTCTAAAATCGGGTCCTTTCTCGAGGAAAAGTTTCTCTCGAAAGAATTGAGTGGGAGGATGGTGGAGACTTGATGATGTTATTGAACCGTCACTTCAACTAGTGTGTAGCAGGGCACAGGGAGTTGTTCCTGTGGCACCTACACCAATTGAAGTGGAAGCTTATGATAGTGATCATGAAACTTCGGATCAAGTCACTACCAAACCTCGTAGGATGACAAGGATGTGTACTACTTCAGAGTGGTACGTAATCATGTCTTGGAAGTCATGTTGCTAGACAACAATGAACCTACGAGCTATGGAGAAGCGATGGTGGGCCCGGATTCCGAATTATGGCTCGAGGCCATAAAATCCGAGAGAGGATCCATGTATGAAAACAAAGTGTAGACTTTGGAAGAACTACTTGATGGTCGTAAGGCTGTTGGGTACATATGGATTTTAAAAGGAAGATGGACAATGATGGTAAGTATCACCATTAAGAAAGCTCGACTTGTTGTTAAGATGTTTTCCGACATGTTCAAGGAGTTGACTACGATGAGACTTTCTCACTCGTAGCGATGCTAAGAGTCTGTTGGAATTATATTAGCAATTACTGCATTATTTATGAAATCTTGCAGATAGGATGTCAAAAGATCGTTTCCTCGGTGATTTTCTTGAGGAAAGGTTGTATGTGATAAAACCAGAAGTTTTTGACAATCCTGAAAGATGCTAACAAGTATGCAAAGCTCTAGCAACCCTTCTAAGGACTGGAGTAAGCATCTCGGAGTTGGAATGTACGCTTTGATGAGATGATCAAAGATTTTGGGTTTATACAAGGTTTATGAGAAACTTGTATTTCCAAAGAAGTGAGTGGGGGCACTATAGAATTTCTGATGAGTATATGTTGTTGACTATTGTTGATCAGAAATGATGTAGAGTTTTTGGAAAGCATATAGGGTTATTTGAAAAGTGTTTTTCAATGGAAAACATGGATTAAGCTACTTGGACATTGAGCATCAAGATCTATAAGGATAGATCAAAATCGCTTAATAGTACTTTCAAATGAACACATACCATGACTAGATTTTGAAGGAGTTCAAAAATAGATCGGCAAAGAAGGAATTCTTGGCTGTGTTATAAGGTATGAGTGTTGAGCAAGACTCAAGACCTGACCACAGCAGAATAGAGAGAAAGGACAAAGGTCGTCCCCTATGCTTTAGACGTAGGCTCTAAAGTATGCTATGTTGTGTACCGCACCTGAAGGGGTACAAGTGTGATCTAGGAATGGATCGCAGGACAACGGTCAAGGTTATCCTTAGTAACTAGTGGACTAAGGAATTTTCTCGATTATGGAGGTGGTAAAAGAGTTCGTCGTAAAGGGTTACGCCGATGCAATCTTTGACACTAATCTGGATGATTCTGAGTAGTAAACCGGATTCGTATAGTAGAACAGTTATTTGGAATAGCTCCAAATAGAGCGTGGTAGCTGCATCTACAAGATGACATGGAGATTTGTAAAGCACACACGGATCTGAAAGGTTCAGACCCATTGACTATAACATCTCTCACAAGCATAACATGATCAAACCCAGAACTCATTGAGTGTTAATCACATGGTAATGTGAACTAGATTGTTGACTCTAGTAAACTCTTTGGGTGTTAGTCACATGGGGATGTGACCTTGAGTGTTAATCACATAGAGATGTGAACTGGATTATTGACTCTAGTGCAAGTGGGAGACTGTTGGAAATATGCCCTAGAGGCAATAATAAATTAGTTATTATTATATTTCCTTGTTCATGATAATCGTTTATTATCCATGCTAGAATTGTATTGATAGGAAACTCAGATAGATGTGTGGATACATAGACAACACCATGTCCCTAGTAAGCCTCTAGTTGACTAGCTCGTTGATCAATAGATGGTTACGGTTTCCTGACCATGGACATTGGATGTCGTTGATAATGGGATCACATCATTAGGAGAATGATGTGATGGACAAGACCCAATCCTAAGCCTAGCACAAGATTGTGTAGTTCGTATGCTAAAGCTTTTCTAATGTCAAGTATCATTTCCTTAGACCATGAGATTGTGCAACTCTCGGATACCGTAGGAATGCTTTGGGTGTACCAAACGTCACAACATAACTGGGTGGCTATAAAGGTGCACTGTGGGTATCTCCGAAAGTGTCTGTTGGGTTGGCTCGAATCGAGACTGGGATTTGTCACTCCGTGTAATGGAGAGGTATCTCTGGGCCCACTCAGTAGGACATCATCATAATGTGCACAATGTGACCAAGGAGTTGATCACGGGATGACATGTTACGGAACGAGTAAAGAGACTTGCCGGTAACGAGATTGAACAAGGTATCGGGATACCGACGATCGAATCTCGGGCAAGTACTATACCGGTGGACAAAGGGAATTGTATACGGGATTGATTGAATCCTCGACATCATGGTTCATTCGATGAGATCATCGTGGAACATGTGGGAGCCAACATGGGTATCCAGATCCCGCTGTTGGTTATTGACCAAAGAGTTGTCTGGGTCATGTCTGCATGGTTCCCGAACCTATAGGGTCTACACACTTAAGGTCCGGTGACGCTAGGGTTGTAGAGATATTAGTATGCGGTAACCCGAAAGTTGTTTGGAGTCTCGGATGAGATCCCGGACGTCACGAGGAGTTCCGAAATGGTCCGGAGGTAAAGATTTATATATAGGAAGTCCAGTTTCGGCCACCGGGAAGGTTTCGGGGGTCATCGGTATTGTACCGGGACCACCGGAAGGGTCTCGGGGGTCCACCAGATGGGGCCACCTATCCCGGAGGGCCCCATGGGCTGAAGGGGCATGGGAAACAGCCCCTGGTGGGCTGGTGCGCCCCCCTTGGGCCTCCCATGCGCCTAGGGTTGGAAACCCTAAGGGGTGGGGGCGCCTCCACTTGGCTTGGAGGCCAAGCCACCCCTAGGGCTGACGCCCCCCTCCCTAGATGGGATCTACAAGGGGCCGGCGCCCCCCCTAGGCCCCTATATATAGTGGAGGGGAGGGAGGGCGGCCGCACCCAAGTCCCTGGCGCCTCCCTCCCTCCCGTGACACCTCTTCCTCCCCGCTTGCACTTGGCGAAGCCCTGTCGGGATCCTGCTACTTCCACCACCACGCCATCGTGCTGCTGGATCTCCATCAACCTCTCCTTCGCTTGCTGGATCAAGAAGGAGGATACGTCTCTCCCAACCGTACGTGTGTTGCACGCGGAGGTGTCGTCCGTTCGGCGCTAGGATCATCGGTGATTTGGATCACGACGAGTATGACTCCATCAACCTCGTTCTCTTGAACGCTTCCGCTTGCGATCTACAAGGGTATGTAGATGCACTCCCCTCTCCCTCGTTGCTAGATGACTCCATAGATTGATCTTGGTGATGCGTAGAAAATTTTAAATTTCTTCTACGATCCCCAACATTGAGGCACCGGCCATGGAGACCATCAAGCGAGACAACAGGAATGGAGACGCGGCGGCCGAGGCGACAGCGGCTAGGGCAGAGGCGATCGGTGCGATCGGGACAGGGGCAGAAGCATTGATCATATACCTAATATGATACCATGTAAAACTTAGGGTTGTGGGAAACTGCACGACACGCTAATTATGTACAAAAGCTCTATGTAAATATACATTCTAACAACCTCCTCCTTCTCTGGCGCCACCACCGGGGGCGGCGGGACGCACCCGAGGCCAAGTTTAACGCTACCGCGGCGGGCCACATCATGCTTGGTGGCAAACCAGACCTCCCAGTTGGGGGAGTCTGACGCGTACGCCGGGTCACGGCGCTGCTCCAGCGTCAGGAGGGCTTGGCGCGTGCGCACCTCCTCCGCGTGCGCGTGCCGACCACGGCACCACCAGCACCAAGATGCGGTGGGGGTCAAGGTGCCAGCCGCGAGGGAGATTGACGTCGGACCACGGCGGCAGCACTCGATAATACCAGTGGTACTGCGTGCAGTGCACCAAGATGTAGAGCCGGTCCCATGGCCGGCGACCCCTCCCCGCACGCGAAACCGACTGCGACGCCGGCCGCGGGACGAGCCGGCGCCGGCATCGAACTTGGCCTTGCCCTTCCCCTTGTGGATGAAGTACCCCGTGGCGGACGGGCAGGCTAGCCTGGGTTTTCTGTTTTAAACTATATATAGTATACAGCAATAAAATGTCAGTGGCTTTCCTAAAAAAACATGTAACTATTTTTAACTATGTAATACTCCCTCTGTAATATAATATAAAAGCGTTTAAGTCACTAAAGTAAAGTAGAATAGTGATCTAAACGCTCTTATATTAGTTTACGTAGGGAGTATATAGCAATAAAATGTCAAGTGACTTTCCTAAAAAAAAGTGGTAAGCGTCGATGTCGGTGGCACGCTAGGGAGGCCGAACTGTTTGTCCAGACATTGGCCAAGCGCCACGTGGACGCCCGCCCCGCCGTCTTGGGAGCCCTCACTGGCATGGTCGGACGCATTATCGTTGGTCACCATGCGGCTGGAGAGATGATTTCCTCTGGCCCACGTGCGTCAATCACTCACCAAACCGTACGTTGCATGGCATCCAGTTTTTGGGTGGACGTGGACGTGGAGGTCGGGAGGGGTAAGCCAGTACGTCTGTACGAGAGACAAGCGATTCCAACCTCCCCATGCTAGGGCTGGATGCCAGGCACATGAGCCATCAATGTTCCTTTTAAGCAGGTGGACGGTTTGGATGCGAAGCTATTTCTATGCTCAACCCAGCGCGAACACCACCTCCCATGCCTTTTTGCTTTAAATAAAGAAAACATGAAAGCCCAATTTGGGCCAAAAAACTGTGACTAAAAAAAGCCCACTTTTTCCTACGAATAATAAAGTGCAGATTCTGCCGTACTCTAATTTTTTTTTTGAAATGGACCAAAAATAGAATTTTCGTGACATATAAAAAACAAAAAACAAGATACTACTAAAATACCCAATGGTTTCAAACAAAAAAATTGCAATCATCTTAATGAAAGAAGAAAATTCCATGTTCAAAAAAGATCTTTTTGATGCAAATGGCACAAAAATGTAGTTCGTCGCAGAAATTGCATCTGACCATGATGGCGAGAAATGTGGATTGGAAATTTGTATGCTATTTTTACTATACAAATGAAGAGACAAAAGATGTGAATTCAAAAATGCCATCATGCGGATCACAAACTAAAGTGCATCATCTATTGTTTAGTATTAATTACCATGTTTTGTAAGTAAATGTATCTTAGCCTATAGCAGCAAAAAAACATATGAATGGTGGAAAAGCCAAAAAATTCCGCCGATGCAAGGTATTGTCGACAAAAATAAAATTGGCATGCCAAAAACAGGAAATAAACGTGAAAAAATGCCACAAATCACACCATAAAACATAAACTTGCCATCTAGCGTGATTTTTTTGCCATGTGGACATTACCAAACAAGTGTAAGGAAGACCATGTCGACATCATTTTACTTCAATTAAGTAAATTTGCCACGAGCGACAAAAAGTAAAATTGCCATGTGTGTTAAATAAAAATTGCCATGGCAATAGATGTAAATTTGCCATGGCAATAAAAAGGTTAATTTGCCACGATCGAGATAAAAAAAGTAATAATTGGCATGGAAAAAATAGAGGCAACATTTTCATGGCAACAAAAATTAAGAATTTGCCACGGTGGTGTACTTACATTTGCCATGTTAACAAAGATAAAATTTAAAACTTTTCATGGTCCGTATAAGTAAGATTTGCCATGAGTGACGAAAAGTAAATTTGCCATGTGTGTTAAATAAAAATTGCCATGGCAATAAAAGTGAAGAATTTGCCATGTTAACAAAGATAAAATTTAAAACTTGTCATGCTCCATATAAGTAAATTTGCCATGAGTGCCGAAAAGTAAATTTGCCATGTATGTTAAATAAAAATTGCCATGGTAATAGATGTAAATTTGCCATGGCAATAAAAAGGATAATTTGCCACGGCCGAAATAAAAAAGTAATAATTGGCATGGCAAAAATAGAAGTAAAATTGCCATGACAATAAAATGAAAAATTTGCCATGGTCGTGTAGTTACATTTGCCATGTTAACAAAAGATAAAATTGGCATTGCCAAAAACAGAAAACACAAAATTTGCTGGCAGAAATAAATGTGAAAAAACTGCCACAAATCACACACCAAAAAACAGAATTTTGCCATCTAGCATGATTTTTTTTGCAATGTGGGCATTAACAAACAAGTGTAAAAAAGACCATGTTGACATGATTTTACTTGAATTAAGCTCGACATGGTCCACAACAATTAAGTTTGCGATAGTACATAAATTAAATTTGCCATGATCTAATTAGAGAAATTTACATGATCTAAATTAGTAAAAAAAAATGGCATGCTATATCAAAAATCCAAATTTCGCTGTCATTAACAAAAAAATATGGTAACATAAGCTTCTAGTTGCCATGGCAGATTTTTATTAAATTTGGACATGGTTCCAATTAAAGTTGCCTTGTTTTTAGAAGAGAAAAGTTGCCGAGCATGTAAATTAACACAACAAATTGTGGACGAAAATGCCATGGAAAAAATGGATATGCAAATTTGCCATGGTATTTTAATTTAAAATGCCATCCTTCGTATGAAATTTGGATCTATGGAAATTCGTATCAAATTCATTCAGAAAAGTGCCATGGCAACTATTTACGAAAAGAAAAGATGGGTAGGTCTTCAATATTGTAAAAATTGCCCTGTCAAACTGATGATAATTTGCCACGGCAAGTGATGTTGCCATGGTTAGTTGAGAGAAAAATCGGTTTGTTGCCATGTAGCACTTAGAAAAGCATGCTGCCCATTCTTACAATCACAAAATAGCCATGATGGTAAAAATCAGTACAGGTTTGTTGGCGTGCGGCCATGATTATAACCTGAGAAAGCATGCTCCCAAGGGCCTGGCGGGTCGACATCGAGTCGAGGGCGTCGCGGTGATCCAACACTGGTACAGTGAATCACTGGCCTAAGGAAATTGGATACAGAACAGAAGTTGTATGCATCATACAACTAAGGCCGCGCTTGGTTCGTCGTTTCTCCGCCGAATTTATTTTCCACCTGTAACCTCTTACACCCGTATTAAACTGGCCACCCGTAAAAACCGGGCGGAAAGAAAACGGAGCGTGGGAGCTGTGTATTAGTTTTCCAGACGGAAGGCACTGACTGGCCGTTTTTTTCGGATCTAAACAACCAACCAAGCGGCTGTTTCGAAAAGCACGTATTGATTTTCCGGCTGGATGTTTTACGCCTGTAATCGTCCCTGAAACGACAATCCAATCACGCCCTAAAAAATGTTTCAGCTCTGTAAAATGAACGCATTCAAGGGAGAGAGAAAAAAGTGCTATCTACTATCCCTTACACTACTATCACGAACAGCAAAAAAGCAGATGAGAAATTTTGCAGTACGGTCATCACTGAACAAAAACAAATATAGTGTGCTACCCCCAAAATGAATCGATTCAGCAACGCCTATCTCAGAATGCAATCAACAAAATCTACTACACTAAACCTCACCATGGCCCGGGCAAGAATCAATTTTGACGACTAGAAAAAGTGAATCCTACTGTGGCCGGTGGCCGGACTGGCGACGAATCGTGTTGTGTGGTGGCGTTACATACGAAATCGACAGGGGGAGGCCCCATGTCATGTGGCGTGTGGCGCCGCAAAAAAGCCCCGGTGAATTACTTTGCTGAATAAAACACTTTTTATTGGACTAAATAGCACACTTTTCATTGGTAGCTGAATAAAACACCACAAACTGAGTTTTTTTTTTTTACTTTTCCATGCCTAAGCCCAGACGTCATACTAGGACGGATTTGCCCTCCGGTTCGTTTCACCTCGTTTCTGTTCGATCAAATAACGTGCTCTTATGAATGCACAACAGACAGAGAGACAAATCAGTGCGCCGTGGCCTCGCCGTGCCTTCTGCCCGACGTCGCCACCTCGCCGTGCCTGCTCCCCGGCAAGCCGCCGCCTCGCCATGCCTCCTCCTTGACGTCGCCGCATAGCCATGCCTAGCCTCCTATTCCTATGCAGGAAGCCGCACCATCGGCCGCGCTCCAGCACCTCCCTCGTTTTGGCAGTGAAAAGACTGCGCCAGCCCTTTAAGTGACCTGCAGCGTGTCCATGTGTAGCTCCTCGTTGTTCTGCTGGCTGCCTAGCTGTTGAAGTGGTCGACGTACATGCTGGTGGATTTTTGACGTGCTCACTATACATGCTGGCTGGAGCTTGCTATAGCTGCTCGTTGCTCAAGTTGTTAACATATGGCTCAAATACTAGTGGCAGGACGAGGCAGCCGCGGGAGAACCGGTAGACGCGAGAGTCACGGCGAGGCGGCAGCGCGCCAGGGAGGATGCACGGGGAGACGGCGGCCAGGTGCTTCGTCTGTTCTATCCTCCGCTGATCACGATCAAACCACTAAGGGCTCAATCAGGACCTGAAACAAACCGGAGGGTAAATCCGTCCTAAAAAGTATGACGTGTAGGCTTGGACGTGGAGAACTAGAAAAAAACTCAATTTGTGGTGTTTTATCCATCCAGCTACCAATGAAAAGTGTGCCATTTAGTCCAAAGAAAAAAAAAGATGTGTTATAGGAGAAAAGTACCAGGAAAAGTGTGGCATTTCCTTAAATTGCCCTGGAGTACCTGGGTGGGCGGCGAATCCCGGGGAACTCGGCGACCAGCCTCCTGTCAGCGTCGCGCATGAAGACTCTTGTGACTCTGGCGAAGAGGAGCTAAGGCGGCGTTGCAGGGCCACCACTCGGACGACTTCTGGAAGGCGGCGGCACATGGGCACATGGCGAATCCCGGCGAGCGGCTGCCCGTCGGCGTGCGCAAGTAGACGACAGTGTCCCCAACGAATAGCAGCCCGGCTAGCTCGTCTCACCCAGTGGCGGATCCAGGATTGGAGTAAGCCCTGGGTCAAAAAAAAAATTCATCGCGAGAGAAAAAACTTAACGTCCATCAGCCTATAGCTACCTCAAATATGACTCAATTGCACCAAAGAATTTAGAATTTAAACTTAATGCTTAGAGATACAACAAAAGATGACAAAAACTATAAAACAGTACGTGCAGTAAAAATAATACCAAATCAATGGCTTGCTTCATCAATGTCTTTCATAACAGTGGCAACAGCAACATTCACATTCAAATACAATTCAAGTGAAATTGAATATTTGACACCAGCAGCAACCATAAACAGTCTGTAGTAGCAAATCCAAACATTATAACAGATAAAAAATGTTCAATCTTTAAATTTTCTATCAACAGGAGGCAGCAGCCATTACCAAATACCCAGTATCCTGGGCGTGGCCGCGTGGGCAGCAGACGGCGTGCCGGAGTGCAGGACTGCAGGTGCCAGGAGAGGCCGGAACAGAGCCACGCTAGTGAGCCGGCGAGCACTGGAGCAGCAGGGTCAGGCGGCGAGCGGCGGAGCAACAGCCAGCAGCAGCAGGGCGAGGCGGCGAGTGGCGGAGCAACAGCCAGCAGCAGCAGGGGACGGCCGGACGAGCGAGCGGCGGACGAACGACTGAGGGCGCGGGTGAGCGACCGAGAGAGGGCGGGACCGCGGGAGAGTAGTCGCCAGAGCCGAGGGCGGGAGGTGAGTCGCCGGCGGGCGGTGGCGGCTTCCTCGCCGCACGCACGAACTAGCACCGGTCGCTAGGTCTGCGCCCTGGGTCTGCGAGTCGGGGCGAGGGGGTCCTGCCGTCCTGGGCCAGGTATAGTTGGGCTAAGCCCCGGGCCCATTCAAAATTATGCCTAGGTAATAACTACAAAAAGAAAGCCACGCCCCGGGCCCAGATCCGCCCCTGGTCTCACCCTTCCTTGGCCCTGTTTGGATACATGGGTTAAAGTTACTTTGAGCTAGTTAGGGCTCAAATGGTCGTAAAGTATCCAAAAAAATTATTCCACCCAAGAGATGTTAATTGGTGCTAGTTCTCATGGGGCCCATCAAAAGATCACTTTTCTCTTTCTATTCTATCCCGTCAGCCAAGAGGTGCTAATTGGAGCTAGTTCTCGTGGGGCCCACTGAAAAAAAATCACGTTTCTCTCTCCATCAAGTGTATTTATTATCAATCTAACCCTGTCATCCAAACAACTCTTTGACTAGAGTTAGTTCGGGGTTAGTCATGAGTTAAAAACTAACTCTAACCTCTAGCTAAGTTCGAGTATCCAAACAGGGCCCTTGATTAGAAAATGAAGGGATTGGGAAGAAGCAGACTCGAGTCTGCACGGAAAGGATAAGATGCCACTGTGCTCTCCACTCGTTTGAGGCGACACTGCTCTGCGGCGAACGAATGAGAAACGTGACGTGGCAAGGACCGGTGCGCCAAGATCTGTGATACAAGACCAGCGGTAGATAAAGCGTTCGGGGCGAGAAGTAAAAACATGGCATGCTCGTGAGTTATAGATTCCTTTTTTATGGTAATACGTGTCTCATTTATATCATAAAGATTAAGAAGTACAAGTTACGTAAAGATCGATATGAGCTTGACACCAACGTCCGTCGCCTGCCTTCAAATGATGTCTTTTCATTACTGTATATTTAACATCATAGCATGACAAGAGGGATTTATTTTCGTCAAGATTGTGGTAGGTTACTTTGTTAGAATTTTGAGTATATACATGCTTTGCATTGTTGACAAAACCAATACTGCAAGTACCATAGTGAACTTGTTAAAACATTCAGTTATGAAAGACAAGGATGAAAAATGATGATAATGAGATTAGGTATCAAGTAGGGATTCCACGGTGCCTGGGTCAAAGGATGTATAGATAAGTAGTTAATGGGGCGAAATATATTTCTGGAGTAGAACAAGGATAAGCTGCCACTGTGGTTTCCCCTCGTTCGGGGCGACACTGCTTTGCAGCGAAGGAATGAGAAACGTGATGTGGCAAGGACCAGTGCACCAAGATCTGTGATACAAGACCAGCGGTAGATAAAGTGTTCGGTGTGAGAAGTAAAAACATTGCATGTTCGTGAGTTATAGATTCTGTTTTTTATGGTAAAACGTGACTCATTCATATCATAAAGATTAAGAAGTACAAGTTACGTAAAGACCGACATGAGCTTGACACCAACGTCCGTCACCTGCCTCCAAATAATGTCTTTTCATTGTATATTTAACATCATAGCACGACAAGAGGGATTTTTTTCTTCAAGATTGTGATAGGTCACGTGGTTAGAATTTTGAGTATACATGTTTTGCATTGTTTTTTTAACATAGCACAGACGCAAGCGCTCACATACACGCGCATACACTCATCCCTATGAACGCATACACGCACACCCTACCCCTATGAGCATCTCCGAAAGACTGAGCCGGTATATCATCTTGAAATTTACGGAGTCACCATAGGCACCTCGTCGTCGACGGGAACGTCTCCTCCCACTGAATGCACATCGCCAAAAATCCTGAAATAAATCCAGGAATAAATGCGAGCATCAGGACTTGAATCCTGGCGGTCTGGGGATAACACCGTCTCTCTAACCAGTCAACCACAGGTTGGTTCGCCATGCTTTGCATTGTTGACAAAACCAATACTGCAAGTACCATAGTGAACTTGTCAAAACATTCAGTTATGAAACACGAGGATGAAAAATGATGATAATGAGATTAGGTATCAAGTGTTGGAAATATGAGCAATTTACCAAATGATTTTATTAACAGAAATACTAGATAAAGCACGACTAGTATAGCAGTGATAAAACAAGTCATGCGATTTGATAAAGAGAAGGTAAACAACATCTTCATATATGAACTGTAAGTAAACACATCTAGAGCAGATAGTATAGCAAGTTGCATATATGAAACAGAGTCTAACATATCTAGGGCAAACACTAGAACAAGGAACTGTAGTAGGGTCTCTAACAGAAAGAGGAAGAACACATACGGGACAGCAGCAGCAGAAGCACTAGACTTGGGGTCGACATCCTCTCCAGCCATGTCGTCGATGAGGTTGTCGACGTCAGGGAAGAAGTCGTCGGAGTCCGTGATGAAAAAGTCAGTAGTCGTGCGGAGCGCTCCCCAAAAACCTTATCACCCTTCTTCCATACAGGACTCAAAGTGGTGCGGTTTCGGAGGCCTACTGTCCCGACTCGCGGAGCACGCCGCAAGCCGGGATGAGGAAGACAACAGCAGCTCAGAGATTGGAACCAGTTGCGAGAGGAAGAAGAAGTTCTGGTTTCAGCAACTCGCGGCGCGACGCGTCACCGTTCGCATTTAGACATCGGCTCGGCTCATTCCCGCAACTCGCGGCGCGGCGCGGCGCGTCGTGACGAGGCGGACGATGGAGGAGGAGCGCGCGTGGATGTCCCTCTTGTTCTCATGCTCATACAAGTGGAGAAAGAACCTCCCTTATAAAGAAGTCCAACTCCCTCTAAACTAGCAATGTGGGACTAAACTTTAGTCTCACCTCTTGGTTTGCACGAATGGGCTGCGTGGGCCTCTAGGATTTATTAGGAATTTCTGAAACTGCTTATTGGGCTAGGCCACGAATGGATAAAATTCCAGCATCAAGTAGGGATTCCACAATGCCTGGGTCAAAGGATGTATAGATAAGTAGTTAATGCGGTGACTACTAGGTAAAGAAAAATCAAACTAATGGTTTAGGATGCATATTTTGCCTCTCGTTAGGGTTTCCTTCTCCCGGTGGCGATTCTGCGCCGCCGTCGAGCGTTCTCCTTCCCTCCTCCGAGTCTTCCTGTAGGACGGATCCGAGTCGACCTCGGGGTGATTCCAGCATCCCCTCCCGACCTGGGTTTCATCCCCCTGCTAGGACCGGAGAGTTAGGGTTGACTTACAAGGCCCGATCATGTTTCTCTCTCGGGCTAGGGTTCAAGTTTGTTGCGGCGATGGGTTCAAGGACCAGCGAGGCGTCGGGTTCCTGCTCCGCATCAGAGGTGGAGAAGATGATGGCTGAGTTAGGGCTTCGCGAGGAAGACCTAGATGATGTCGTTTTTGATGAGAAAGTTGCACCACCGGAGGTAGCAAGGTGGATGGCAGTGGCTAGAGTTCACATAGATAAGCCGTACAGTCAATATTGGTTCTTCAAAAACATGCGGGCTGCCTGGGATCTAGCACGCGATGTCAAATCCCGCCCGCTTGAGGATAATCTGTATACTCTGCAGTTCTTTTGCTTGGGTGACTGGGAACGAGTGATTCAGGGGTAACGTCGTCATCATCACACCTTACGACGGCATCACCAAGCCAACTGAGGTGAAGCTAGACACCCTTGACATATGGATACAGATCCATGATGTACCTGACTTATACGCGCATCTGGTTGGGCCATTAGCTGCAAAAGTTGGGGAAGTTTTGTTCACCGAGACGATGACTCAAGAGTTTGCTGGAAACTTCTATCGGGTATGGGTCAAGATCAATGTTAATAATCCCCTGAAGAATGCGGTCTCTATGATTCGTGATGGCAAGCGTCAGATATACCGTGTGAAATACGAACGCCTGCCGGATTGTTGTGCTGTGTGTGGCCATCTTGGGCATGTCTACAAGGAGCACGGTAGTGGTATTCACCCCCCATCTGCGCTGTACTTTAAAAATCTCAGAGCTAAATGGAACATGCACGTTGATGCAGGCCCTGGGGCGGGGCGAGGAAGAGGACGCAGCGGCGGTCGCCATGGTGGATGCCGGGGGACTAATCCACGAGCACCTATGGGACCGGCGGACCGGGTCCCTTTCGGTTCGGCGGGGGCGAGGGTCGCACGAAGAGCGGATCGAGGCGAAGCACACGAGCAGTTTACCCAGGTTCGGGCCGCACGGATGCGTAAACCCTACTCCTGCTTTGTGGTTTGTATTGAGTTCTTGCTCAGGAGCGCGGAGTGTTACAGTACACCCCAGCAGCTAACGAGACCGAGCGTGAGTGTTCTCTTCCTCCCCCCCTACGTTGCGCATGGGCCTCCTTTTATATGCTCAAGGGGTCACCGACAGGTGGCAACATAGACAAGGGTAAAAATGGAAAGGTGTTGCGGTTGGTATAGCTACCTGCTACAGTGTATGATACCTAACCCTGACGGCAGGGGACAAGGGCATTAAATGCCCGTCTGTGTCGCCTAAATAGTGCAAAAGGGACCGCCAGGGACGCCACCGCTCGCCACGATGGCAATCTTGTCAGTGCCGCTTGCCACCGTGCACCGCTGGCTGCACAGCCTCCCGCCACGTACGCTCTGGAAGGGTCCCAGAGCGACACGTTGGTGGATGTGCTGGAGCGCGGGCACGGAGTGGTGGCTTGCCGCGGCAAGCGCCTTGCCGCGGTCGTTGTCCTGTCGCGTCCGGGAGCTTGTCGCTCACCGAGCCTTGCCGGGACGCGTGGCGCGTCGCGGCAGGTTCCTTGAGATGCCTTGGTTGTCCTTCCCGGCAAGCTCCTCTTGCCGGGGTCTTGAGATGCCTTGGTTGGCCTTCCCGGCAAGCTCCTCTTGCCGGGGTCTTGTCTCCTTGGCTTGGATACTTTGTCCTTGAATGGCTCCAAAGGAACCATGGAGGACCTTGGCGGTCACCCGGCAAGCCTTGCCGCGGGATGCTGCGACTGCCCGTGCACAAGTTCGGGATACTAGGGTACCCCTACTCTAGTACACCGACAGGAGCCCCCGGGCCTGGGCCATACACGGTGCCGAGCGCTGTTGTGCCAGGCCCAAAACAGGGCATGGGCACGCGCGGCCTGGGTTACGCCGTATCTCTCCCCGTATCCACCGCGCCCTCCCCGAACGGCACGCGTTGAATGCAGCGTCATGGGAGAGATCGTGGGTGGTTTCTTTATTCGGAAAGACGGAACGTCCGCCCCCTCCCTCTTTATAAGCAGGGGAAACAGGGGTAGTTTGCCCATTCGCCGGTTGCTATTCCAATCTCGGAAACCTCCGCCGCTCCCTCGTCTTCCCAAAGCTGAAAGAGAGCAGCGCCCCGCCCCCCATCGCCACCAGCACCACCAACGCCGTCGACCTCCTCCACCACTTTTTCCATGGCTCCGAGAGCTGACAGGGGGAAGGTTGTGAAGTCGACCGAGGCGCAGCGGCTTGCGGCGCTGCGAAAGGAGCGGGCAATCTTCCCCCCCAAGCTCGCCGCGAGGGAGCTGAGGGAGAACTACTACCTCTTCTGGTCGACGGACACACGAGTGCACCCACGCACGAAGGTACTTCTAGCCGCCGCTTGGAAAACGGCTCCAAACGGATATCCATTCTTCGCCTTGTTCTTCTACTGCGGGCTCTGCCCGCCTTTCTCTGAGTTTTTCTGCGATATTATGAACACCTACGGGTTCCACCTCCTTGATTTCACCCCCAATGCCGTTCTGACCATGGCAGTTTTCGCACATCTCTGCGAAAACTTTGTCGGAGTCCATCCCAATGTAGCCCTTTTTCGCCACTTCTCTATGCCCCGAGTAGAGAGAGGAGAGCCTTTATCCGGTGGAATTGCCTGGATCTCGAGGGCCGGCAAGAAGGACACTTATCTGGAAGGAGAGTTCCACAGCAAGTGGGAGGAATGGAGAGCAGACTGGTGCTGGATTGTCGAGGAGAACCCGCAGCCGTTTACCGCCCGGCGCCAAGCCCCAGTAGCATGCGGCAGCGATTGGAGTGACGTGGCCCCGGAAGACGATAGGCTGAAGATTGCCGTCACCCGGATCCTATGCCTCAGGCTTGCCGGGCTCACTGTAGGCGATGTTGGCGCAGATTTTCTTCGCCGCCGCATCGCCCCCCTGCAGGAACGGGGAGACCCGCCTGGGAATTCAAGAATGCGGCGGATATCATGAGGCTGCGTCCGGGCCTCAACTTCAACTTCACTGTTCTGGAGCTCAACGCGATGCTCCAGGAGCTGTTCAAGTACGACCCTCAACATCCCGAAGTGTTTAGGTTGCCGGAGGGTGTCGTTTCGCTGTGCAACAACTCCGCGCTCGACCGCATCCGTGCAATGATGCCGCTGTGCGATTCACATGGAATTGTCCCAACTTGGCAAGAGCCTGCAGACGACGTCGTGCAGGAGTTCTTTGACGGCTTGGTAGAAGTGTCGGTCCGGTCCGACAAAAAGGATAGCCTCACCCGCGACACCACCGATGCGGAGATGACACGCATCGCCACTAGGCTGGAAGAGGCGGCGGCGGCCGCAGCCGCGGGCGAATTTGGATTCACCGTGGAGGAGGCAGATGCAGCAGAGGCGGCAAGCCGTGCCGAGCGAGGGGAGCCCGCCGGCGAGAAAGAGCTTGCTGGGCATGGCGTCGAGTCGAGCGAGCCCGTCGAGGATGCGAGCGGCTCGCTGGAGATCAACTCCTCTTCCTCCTCATCTTCAGGCAGCTCGCTGCAAGCAGAACCTCCATCTCCACCAAGAAGGCGTCTCCGCAAGGCCGGGGACGTAGCGGGGCAGCGGGCAAGTGAACAGCCGCCGTGCCGCGCGACACGCTCCACCGCGGCAAGCACTGTTGCCGCGGGAGCACCTCACGCTGCTGCGGCAACTGGAGCGGGGTCCACCCGGACCATTGCTTCTGCTCCTGCCGCTTCTCACGCCGCGGCGGCAGCCGGAGCGGGGTCGTCTCATACCACCGCCACTGTTCCCGCCAAGCGGCCAAGGGAAACCACTCCTCCGCCTCCTCGCGCCAGACGTGAGCCAGACTTCGACTTCTCCGTGTTCAGCTCCGACGAGGAAGAAGAAGAGTAAGATTCTCTTGTTGTACTTGTAGTTCTTCAATTCTTGCTGTTTTGTCTTGTATCTCATTTGCTTTACTCTGAACTTATTCCTTTTTAGGACTCTGGCCCAGAGAACAGCAAAGAGAGCCAAGGTCCCAGTGATTGTCATTGAGGACGAACCCACCGCGACAGCAGGGGGTGCGTCCGAGACAACCTTGCCGGACCCGGCAACTGTTCTCCAGAGCAGCCCCCAGCGTAAGTATATGGTTCGCTTTCCGCTGTCGGGCACGCATGGATACTCTTTCTTTGCTGACATCTGACTGTTGGTTTGTGTAGGAGCAGAGCAGCCCCACCAGGAGCGCCCGGAGGCCGCCCCCGAAATGCCAAGGGAGAGTCCTCCGGCAAGGGAGAGTTCTCCGGCAAGGGAGAAGTCTCCGGCAAGGGAGAGTCCTCCGGCGAGGGACAACACCAGCAGCCCTCCGGCGGCGGAGACCACGACTGCAGAACCCGATACAGGTACTCCTCTCGCTTCAAAACTTCCCTTGGGTTCTTCTTCTTTTGATCTTTTTCTCTTTTCTTGGATATTTGCTTGACTCTTTTCCCTTTGCCGGCCGTCAGACCCATCTGCTGCGGAGCGATGGAGACCGAGGTTGCCGCCGACGACGCCGCTGCCACCGAAAAAGCAGCCGGTGCTGACGATCCTGCCGGCGCAGAGGCCGCCAAAGCTGCAGCCGCAGAAGCAGGCGGGGGGTCTGGCGATCACACTGACGACCCCGAGGCCGCAGGAGCGCCCGGCGCTACGCCGACCGCCGATCCCTCCGCCGCTGCCGCAGCATCAGGCTCTGAAGAGCCACAGCCAGGCGTCTACTTGAAGGTCGGTGATGGCATCTTCATCAACCTCCCCTGGGCGTCAAGCTCCAGGGCGCCGGTCGAGGGAGAGAGCTTCGACGGAGAGGTGCTCGCCTTCGCTGGGCTAACGCTGGTTGACGCGCCGAGCAGCAGCATCGGCGAGCCTGAGGAGGAGTGGCTGCTGCGGAAGCTGTTGTCGCTCTACCGCGCGCGGCAAGCCAAGCTGGAATCCCGCGAGGCGCTTGTCGCGAAGGCGGGAGCGGACATCGAGAAGCGCGCGGAGGAGTTCTGGGGTCTCAACCAGGAAGCTCTCCTGTCCCTGGCAGAGGAGCGGGAGCAACTCGCCGAAGAGCAGAAGGCCTTCTTCCTCGAAAAGGCCGAAGTTGAAGAGGAACAACGGCTTGCCGCTGAGAAGCTTTCTACGCAGGAGGGCGAGCTGGCGCAGCGGAAGGTCAACCTTGACGCACACGAGGAGGAGCTTGCCGCGCGCGAGATAACATTCGGCGGAGCCCTCAAGCAAGCGGAGGATGCTGCCGCAGCTGCCGAGGCCACCAAGAAGGAGCTGGAGACGAAGGTGGCGCAGCTGGAGGCCGATCTCAAGGCGAGTGGTGAAGAGCTTGCCGAGAAGGGCAAAGAGCTTAGCACCGCCAAGGACTCCAACGTAGATCTTGAGTTGAAGCTGACCATTTTGACCAAGACGCTGGACGGCGCCAGGGAGCAGGAGGTGGCCTTGAAGGGGGAAATCAAGGCCGACAAGGCGCTGCTGGCGAGTGCTGCCGCCGCCCAGAATGCTTTTAGGGAGAATGTGGAGCACTGGACGAAGGGTCTCGTGAATGTTGCCGCAGACATTGACAGGGAGCTGGCACAGCTGGGGATGGAGGATCTCGGGTATCCCTCCGACGAGAACCTCCAACCCAGCGCCAAGCTCATCTTGTTCTTCAAAGGCGTGGCGACGGCCCTCCTGCGGCTCCGGGAGAAGATCCCAAAGCAGCTGGCCGACGAGTCGCGTAAGATCTGCACGGGAGCTCTTCAAAAGGTGTTGGTGAAGGTGGCCTTCCGCAACCCGGGCCTCAACCTCACCAACATCTTCAAGGCGCTCAAGACCCTTGTCGCATCCATTGTGGACAAGGTGAGCGGGATTAAGAGGATTGAGGGCGATCGCGTAGACTAGGCCGCCCGTTTTCTTATTTTCTTGTCGCTGTTTTCTGTTGTTTGCTTCCCGGTAAGGCGAAACTTTCTTGAATGACGCCTGGTCCATACCATTATCTTCTCCTTTCCCTCCCGGCAAACTTGTGGGTGAGGGAACCTTCCTTTCCTTGAGAAAAAAGAAAGAGGAGAAAATAAAGATATGGAGCCTTATGAGTCGTTATTGCTTACCGGGGAGTAGGTGCTGCACAAAGTGTCAGATCACATATGCAAAAAATAGAAAGCATGAAATTGACAAGATGTGCGGAGCATATGAGCTTTACTTATGCACGGGGTCTGCGCCCGGCTTTGTACAAAGGATTACATGCAACAGCGGCAAGACTTGTACAAAAGGTGGTTGCTGGAACAGGTTCCGGCAACCGCGCCTTACGGGTAAAACTTACGAAGATGCTCAATGTTCCAGGAATTGCTCACCGGAATGCTATCTTCGGTCTCAAGGCGGACAGCGCCAGGCCTAGTGACTCATTTCACCCGGTAAGGGCCTTCCCACTTCGGCGTCAACTTGTTGGAATTCTTGGCGGACTGAACACGCCGAAGAACAAGGTCGCCTTCCTCGAGACTTCTGGCGTTAACTTTGCGGCTATGGTAGCGGCACAAAGCTTGCTGGTAGCGAGCAGCTCATACAGCAGCCTGAAGACGGTCTTCCTCAAGGAGTAGCGCGTCATCTTGTCGCAGCTGCTCTTGCTCAAGCTCGTCATAAGCGAGCACTCGAGGTGACCCGTATACGAGTTCCGTGGGGAGAATTGCCTCTGCTCCATAAACTAGAGCGAAAGGTGTCTGACCAGTGGCTCGATTTGGCGTCGTCCTGATCGACCAAAGAACCACCGGCAGCTCCTCGATCCAGTTTCTTCCGCACTTGTGCAACCTGTCGAAAGTTCTGGCCTTGAGCCCACGCAGCACTTCAGCATTTGCCCTCTTCGCTTGACCGTTGCTTCTCGGGTGAGCAACAGAAGCGAAGCAGACCTTGGCGCCAAGATCTTGGACGTATTGCATGAAGGTGCGGCTCGTGAATTGCGTACCGTTGTCGGTGATTATCCTGTTAGGGATCCCAAAGCGGCAAACAATCGACCTGAAGAACTTGACTGCTGACTGTGCTGTCACCTTCCTCACTGCTTCCACTTCCGGCCACTTTGTGAACTTGTCGATTGCAACGTACAAGTACTCAAAGCCCCCGACTGCTCGGGGAAAGGGGCCGAGGATGTCGAGCCCCCAGACCGAAAATGGCCAGGATAAAGGGATCGTCTAGAGAGCTTGAGCTGGTTGGTGTATCTGCTTGGAATGGAACTGGCACGCTTCACACTTTGTTACTTGTGCAGTTGCATCCCGGAGGGCTGTCGGCCAAAAGAAACCTTGCCGGAATGCTTTGCCGGCAAGTGCTCTTGCGCCAATGTGCTGACCACATGTGCCTCCATGTATCTTTGCCAACAGCTTTTGTCCGTCTTCCCGGTGAATACACTTCAATTTCACACCGTTGAGTCTTCTTCTATACAGTGTGTTGTCGACAAACTGGTACATACTTGACTGCCGGGCTACTCTTTCCGCTTCTTCTTACTCTTCGGGAAGTTCTCATGTCTGAAGGAAACGGACAATCTGCTGTGTCTATGCTGGAGCTTGTGGCTCGACAACAAGGACTAAAGGCAAATCTGCTGCAGCGGGAACATCCGCTTCTACGGTGAGAACCCGCGGCTCTGCCGGAGCTTGACGTTCCCTGGCAAGCTTGCCGGAGCAAAACTTGTCGGGAGCTTCTGCTTCAACGGAATAAACCCTAGGGCTTGCCAGAGCAGACTGCTCCTCAGCGCTCTTGGCATTGATCTTGGGGACCTTCTTGGCGGCGGCTTCGGGAAGCTCTGCCGGAAAATAGTCACCAGAAATCAACTTCCTCTTCTTGCTTTGTCCAGTTGATGGCGTTACAGACGGTTGAGTCAGCTTGAGCACAAAGATCCCTGGTTCCACAGGTAACTTAAGTGCGGCGCACTTTGATAGGCCATCGGCAATGGCGTTCTGAGCTCTTGGAACATGCTCCATCTGTAGGCCGTCAAAGTGCTCTTCTAGCTTTCTCACTTCGTCGACGTAGGCTTCCATTAACGGACTCTGATAGCTCTTGTTCACTTGGCGGACGACAAGCTGCGAGTCACCCCTGACAATGAGCTTCTTGATCCCAAGGTCTGCCGCGATCCTGAGACCGGCAAGCAAGCCTTCATACTCTGCAGTATTGTTTGTTGCTTGCTCCTTGGGAAAGTGCATCTGGACTACGTACTTGAGGTGCTCTCCGGTGGGTGCGACAAGCAGCACGCCAGCGCCGGCGCCTTGCAGCGAAAAGGCACCATCAAAGTACATCAGCCACTCTTTGCTTGCTTCCTCGACGGGGATGCTCGTTTCTGGAATTTCTTCATCTGGTGTTGGCGTCCATTCTGCTATGAATTCTGCCAATGCTCTGCTTTGAATAGTTGAAGTACTCTCAAACTTGAGGCCAAAGCTTGACAGTTCCAGTGCCCACTCAACAATCCTGCCTGTCGCTTCTGGATTCTGTAGTATCCTCTTCAGCAGAAAACGAGTGACAACTGTGATCTCATGTGCTTGGAAGTAATGGCGCAGCTTTCTCGAGGCCATGAGAAGGCCGAAAAGCAATTTCTGCACACCAGAGTACCTTGACCTAGCCCCCTGCAGAAGGGAACTGACAAAGTAAACTGGGCACTGTACCATTCTCTTCTGTATCTCCTCGCGCGTCTGCGCAGATACATCCTTGTCGGGACCAGAGCTTGCCGGGGAAGCCCCCTGCTTGTCGCTGGATGCGCCTGCCGTGGTTGCAGGCTCGTCAGCTGCCTCCCTCTCTGCTACAAACGCAGCACTAACCACTTGATTGGTTGCCGCTATATACAGCAGCAACTTCTCTTGTGGCTTAGGTGCGACAAGTGTTGGAGTGGAGGACAGGTATCTCTTCAAGTCTTGCAGCGCAGCCTCCGCTTCCGGAGTCCATTTCATTGGACCTGCCTTTTTCAATATTTTGAAAAACGGCAGGGCGCGCTCAGCAGACCTAGAGATAAACCTGCTGAGAGTAGCCACGCAACCGGCAAGTCTTTGTACATCCTTGATGCGCTTTGGTGCTTCAATCTGCTCAATGGCCTTGACCTTGTCGGGATTGGCTTCGATTCCCCGCTGAGACACGAAGAACCCGAGAAGCTTGCCGGAGGGGACTCCAAACACGCACTTCTCGGGGTTGAGCTTGATGCTGATCTTGCACAGATTTGCAAAGGTCTCGTCTAAATCTTGAATCAGAGTTGCCTTGTCCTTGCTCTTGACCACTATGTCATCCATGTAGGCTTCCACATTTCTATGTATTTGTGGCTCAAGAGCGACATGGACTACTCTTGCAAATGTTGAACCAGCATTTTTTAAACCGAAAGGCATCCGTATGAAACAGTACATGCCACATGGAGTGATGAATGCGGTCTTCTCCTCATCCTCTTCTGCCATGAAGATCTGATGGTATCCTGAGTATGCGTCAAGAAATGAAAGCAAGTCACATCCGGCCGTGGAGTCAACAATCTGGTCAATGCGCGGCAAAGGAAATGGGTCTTTGGGACAAGCTTTGTTAACATCGGTAAAGTCGATACAAAGTCTCCATTTCCCGTTCGCCTTGCGCACGACTACAGGATTGGCCAACCACGTAGGATGGAGCACTCCTCTGACAAGGCCTGCTGCTTCCAACTTCTTGATCTCTTCTGCGATGAATTCTTGGCGCTCCACTGCTTGCTTCCTGACCTTCTGCTTGACGGGCCGCGCATGAGGACAAACGGCAAGATGGTGCTCAATTACTTTCCTGGGTACACCGGGGATGTCAGACGGTTGCCACGCAAACACGTCGACGTTCGCCCGCAGGAAAGCAATGAGCGCGCTTTCCTATTTAGGGTCGAGAGTGGCACTGATGGTGAAGGTACCACCAGTGCCGTCCTCCTTGGCGGACACCTTCTTGGTCTCTGGCGGAGCTGCCATTGTCTTCTTACACTTGCCGGTGGAGCTCGATGGTGCGTCCTCGACGGCAGCGCAGCACTCCGAAGAGGTGCGCTTGCCGGAGTGGGCATCAGAACTCTTGCCGGACTTGGTCTTCTTCTTCCCCCCGGGAGCTTCAACGGCAGGTGACTTGCGATCTGTTGCGGCTGCCGCTTCCCGGTAGATCTTGTCGGCGCAGATAAGAGCATCCTTCTTGTCGCCAGGGACAGAGATGACGCTTATCGGGCCTGGCATCTTCAGCATGTTGTATGCGTAGTGAGAGGCTGCCATGAACTTGGCGAGTGCTGGACGGCCGAGTATCCCATTGTAAGGCAATGGAAAATCGGCAACGTCAAAAGTGACCCTCTCAGTCCTGAAGTTCACCTCGCTGCCAAATGTTACTGGCAACGTGACCTTCCCCTTCGGCTTGCTCCTTCCCGGGTTGATTCCTTGGAATGTGCCGGTCTCTTCAAGCTCGCTGTCAGGGATCTGGAGTTTCTGGAGTACAGCGGAGGAGATCAGGTTCAAGCCGGCCCCGCCGTCAACTAGCATCTTAGTGACCTTGAGGTTGCGGATAGTTGGTGAAACCAACATCGGCAAGCACCCGACCGCAGTTGTGCGATCAGGGTGGTCCTCAATATCAAAGATGATAGGCGTGCTGGACCATTTCAGAAGCTTGCGTGACTCGACAGGTGGTTCCGCCGCATTGACTTCCCGCACCCACTGCTTGAGTTGGCGGTGCGAAGTATGCAGAGAAGCACCGCCGTCAACGCACAAGACCTCTGTGGCTTTCTGGAACTCCTGCTCACTGGTCTCGACACCATCCATGTCTTCGTCGTCGTCGTCATCTTCATCCTTGTCGCGGCCGCGGGGAGGTCTGTCTCCTTGCCGCTGCTTGGCCTTGCCGCGGCGTCCTCCCCGGCCGGCGCGCTTCTTGCCGGATTCTCCAGCGCCTCCTTGGGCCCTCTCCTTGTCGCGTCGCTCGTATTCAGCCTTTTGCTGCTGGACAAGCTGCTCGACCTTCTTGCAGCTCTGGAGGTCATGGCCCTTGGTGCGGTGGATCTTGCAGTACTGCTTGTCGGTGCCGTCCTGCTTGTCGGCGACCGCCACAGTCTGGCAGTTGGTGCATGCGGCAATCTCCTTGCCGGAGCTACCAGCTTTGGCTTTCTTGGCGCCACCTTCGTTGCCGGACTGCTCAATGACTAGCACATCTTTGCCTTTCTTCTTCCTGTTGTTCCGCCGCCGGTTTTTCTTTGCCGGGGCAGCATCCTCGCTGTCAGATCCTCCTGCTCCTGTATTCTCTCCGGGGAGTTTCCTCCCTTCCTCAGCACGTGCACACTTGTCGGCCAGGGCATACAGCTCACTGACGTCTCTGATCTTGCACATCGCCATCTCCTCCCGCATCCTGCGGTTACGCACGTTCTGATGGAACGCGCTGATGACCGCGGCAGGGTGGACATCTGGGATGTTGTGCTGTACACGGCTGAATCTCTGAATGTACTTGCGCAGGGGCTCTCCTTCCTTCTGGGCGAGCAGATGAAGGTCACTCTCTTGGCCATGGGGTTTGTGGCCGCCTGTAAAGGCGCCGACAAACTGATGGCATAGGTCTGCCCAGGAGGATATGGAGTCGTCCGGCAAGTGCATGAGCCAGGACCTGACGTTGGGCTTGAGCACCAGCGGGAAGTAGTTGGCAAGGATCTTGTCGTCCCGCCCCCCGGCAGCCTGCACCGCGATGGTGTAGATGCTGAGGAACTCCGACGGATGCGACTTGCCGTCGTACTTCTCTGGTACGTCTGGCTTGAAATTCTTCATGCTGGGCCACTGGACTTGCCGCAGCTCACGAGTAAACGCAGGGCAACCTACCGCGTACGGCAAGTCGCCTGGTTCCCCTGGCGCATGCATGTCGACAGAGGGCCCAGCGCGCTGGTCCGATTGACGTCGCGCTTCTCTTCGGCGCTCGATGCGAGTACGAGCGTCTTCTTGCTGTCGTTCGTGAAGAACTTGGCGCTGATCGCGACGAGCTCGTGGATCTGATGACGCGGTGGAGTCGCTGTCGAGGTGGATCCGGCGAGTCGGCGATCTTGGCCTTCGGGGCGGAGAGTGCACAGTGGTTGCACCCCCACCGGTCTTGTCGCCACCGGCTCGTGCCTGGCTGACTTGCCGCGGCTGCGACGTGCTCGGCTGCCGTTGAGTGTCGCCGTTGGCGAAGCCGATGAGACTCTGAATGGTGGCCCTCCAGTCGTCGATCTTGTCTGCCGTTGGAGGGTAGTCCAGGAGCAGTTGAGCTCGCGCCAAAGCTTCTGCTGTAGTGGCGGGTGGCGGTGGCGAACGGTGCGAGGAGCGGGATATGCTCGGACTTCTAACTATGTTAGAAGGAGCAGTATCCCGTCCAGGCGACCGTGCCTCGCTCGTGCCAGCATGTTGGCGTGCATGCTGGTCTTGAGCACTCCGAGATCCACCAGCTCGATCTTGGTCCAGCAAACGCATGGTACCGTGAGTACCATGACGCTGCCGGTCCCGCGCCTCCTGAGATGGGCGCGGTGCATGTACGGACGCCGAGGTCTTGGAGTGCGCCCGGTCGTTGTGGGAGCCGGCTACGCCGCCGATGGGCAGCGCAGCCTTGTCCTTGGACCTGGCAGCACCGTGAGCTCCCTCGTCGACGCCCGTTCTTCCGCCGGCGTCTGCCCCATCAGCCGTTTGCTCCGGCGGTGGTGGGTTCGGCGCGGACGGAGCAGCCGCCTCCGAAGCCTTCTTCTTCGGCGGCATGTCGATGAAGATGATGAAGATCTAGCTCGTGTGAACGCCGGATCTGGTTCACACAACCTCGACGCCCCTACCTGGCGCGCCAAAGATGCCGGGGGACTAATCCACGAGCACCTATGGGACCGGCGGACCGAGTCCCTTTCGGTTCGGCGGGGGCGAGGGTCGCACGAAGAGCGGATCGAGGCGAAGCACACGAGCAGTTTACCCAGGTTCGGGCCGCACGGATGCGTAAAACCCTACTCCTGCTTTGTGGTTTGTATTGAGTTCTTTCTCGGGAGCGCGGAGTGTCACAGTACACCCCAACAGCTACCGAGACCGAGCGTGAGTGTTCTCTTCCTCCCCCCTACGTTGCGCATGGGCCTCCTTTTATATGCTCAAGGGGTCACCGACAGGTGGCAACATAGACAAGGGTAAAAATGGAAAGGTGTTGCGGTTGGTACAGCTACCTGCTACAGTGTATCATACCTAACCCTGACGGCAGGGGACAAGGTCATTAAATGCCCGTCTGTGTCGCCTAAATAGTGCAAAAGGGACCGCCAGGGACGCCACCGCTTGCCACGATGGCAATCTTGTCAGTGTCGCTTGCCACCGCGCACCGCTGGCTGCACAGCCTCCCGCCACGTACGCTTTGGAAGGGTCCCAGAGCGACACGTTGGTGGATGTGCTGGAGCGCGGGCACGGAGTGGTGGCTTGCCGCGGCAAGCGCCTTGCCGCGGTCGTTGTCTTGTCGCGTCCGGGAGCTTGTCGCTCGCCGGGCCTTGCCGGGACGCGTGGCGCATCGCGGCAGGGTCCTTGAGATGCCTTGGTTGTCCTTCCCGGCAAGCTCCTCTTGTCGGGGTCTTGAGATGCTTTGGTTGGCCTTCCCGGCAAGCTCCTCTTGCCGGGGTCTTGTCTCCTTGGCTTGGGTACTTTGTCCTTGAATGGCTCCAAAGGAACCATGGAGGACCTTGGCGGTCACCCGGCAAGCCTTGCCGCGGGATGTTGCAACTGCCCGTGCACAAGTACGGGATACTAGGGTACCCCTATTCTAGTACACCGACAGTGGACGTGCTAGGGGTGGAAGAGCCGAAGACGGAAAACTCAACAATGCAGACTCTGAGCTGCCGCTATATGCCGATGAGGATGCAGTCATGAGGGAAGTGGGAGAGCAGGAAACGTACTTCTCATCCATCAGGAGAGCCTGGTTTAACTAGCTCTTCGGCCTCCCTTCCCAGTCAGGTTTCTTCAGAAAGTATGGTGAACCCGTTGGCGATTGTTCCGGTGAGAGCTGTGATGGTGAGTCCTCCTCCAAAGAGAGATCCAAAGAGGACTAGGCTGGAAGAGGATGGAACGGATGGACAAAGCTTAGAAGTGAAGACGTTGGCGGGCTCCTTCGAGGAGCGCCGCCAGGCCCAATGAATGCATTATGTTGGAACTGTCGTGGTTTGGGCAAAGCCGCGATGGTTCGAGAAATTTGCAAATTCACGAATAAGTTTGCCCCTACCCTAATGTGTGTTGTAGAAACTCAGATTGATGGAACTAGGGTAGAAGCATTAGTTGGCTCGTTTGGATATGATAATGGATATGCTATTGATAGTCAAGGTAGAAGTGGTGGCATTGGTGTTTTTTGGAACAATGAAATAAAGCTTGAGATTTTAGGTTACTCAGTATATCATATTGATTGCTCCATGACAGAACCAGGCATGGATCCGTGGAGATTAACTGTAGTGTATGGAGAAGCTCAAACACACCTCAGATCACAAACATGGGACACTCTCAAGAATCTGAGCATGTCCAATAATCTCCCTTGGATTTGTGTAGGAGATTTCAATGAGGTTTTGAGGCCCGATGAGCACATCGGGATGGGACAGAGAAGCAACACACAAATTCAGGCATTTCGAGATATCGTGGACGTATGCAGTTTAATGGATATTGGCTTCTCTGGACGGCCTTGGACTTTCGAGAAGAAAGTGAGGGGAGGGACGTACACTCACGTACGCCTAGACCGGGCCCTGGCCACGACAGAGTGGCGCACTCTGTTCCCGATGGCTGACCTTTCACACTTAACAGCAGCCACCTCTGACCATTGTCCAATTTTATTGAACTTAAACAGAGAGGAGAGGGTGGCTCGGCCACCACGAACTTTCCGTTATGAGGTTATGTGGGAGGGCCACTCGGACTGGGGAGAGATGATCGATACAGCATGGTCACAGAAGGGCGTGTGCACAACGGTGGAACAGCTCAAGGATAGGTTGCATGCGATATCAAATGACTTAGGGCGTTGGGACAGAAACACCTTTGGTTGTGTCCGTAAGGAGATCAAGGACATGAAGAAGGAACTTGAGAAACTACAGTCAGACCCCAATCGCACGGCACCAACCCATGTTGAGCTCAAGATAAATGCGAAACTGGTGGAACTCTATCACCGTGAGGAATTGATGTGGAGGCAAAGGTCCAGAATTCAGTGGCTAACGTCGGGCGACAAGAACACAAGCTTTTTTCATTTAAGAGCAAGTATAAGGAGGAAGAAGAACATGATAAAAGCTTTGCAAAATTCTCTTGGTGTGATTTCTGTTGATCCCCACGAACTAAAGGCCATGGTCCAAGACTTTTATACATCTTTGTATACGGCTGAAGGTACTCACAATATGAATGTGGTGCTAGACACCATGCCGGTCAAGGTGTCAAGGGAGATGAATGATCTCCTGTGCGCCCCCTACTCCAAGGATGAGGTAAAATCAGCCTTATTCCAAATGTTCCCGACAAAAGCTCCTGGTCCAGACGGATTTCCGACTCATTTTTATCAGCATCACTGGGATCTTTGTGGTGATGAGGTTACAGAGGCGGTGTTGAAAATTGTAAGGGGAGAGGAAAGCCCGGAATGCATCAATGACACAATTCTAGTGCTAATTCCAAAGGTATCCAACCCGTCTCTTCTGTCACAATTCAGACCCATAAGCTTATGTAATGTTTTATACAAGATTGCTTCCAAGGTCATTGCCAACAGGCTCAAGCAGGTATTACCGGATATTATTTTTGAAGAGCAGTCGGCCTTTGTACCGGGGTGGCTCATCACAGATAATATAATTAGTGCATATGAATGCCTTCACTTTATGAAAAGGAACAAATCCAGGGTAAATAGCTACTGTGCTTTGAAGCTTGATATGATGAAGGCATATGACAGATTGGAGTGCGACTACCTGCAAGCAATGATGTTGAAACTGGGCTTTGATTCAGCTTGGGTGAATATTGTGATGAGCATGGTACGCACTGTTTCTTTCTCAGTCCTCTTCAATGGAGAGAGACTTGATCAGTTTAGCCCGGGAAGGGGCACTCGGCAGGGAGATCTGATTTCCCCATACCTTTTCTTAATTGCAGCAGAGGGCCTCACGTGCCTCCTCAAAAACAGTTCTTCGTCATCCCAGCTTGATGGGGTCAAGGTGGCTCCAACGGCTCCTGTAGTCAGCCACCTCCTCTTTGCCGATGACAGTCTGCTGCTCTTTAAGTCAAGAACTAATGGGGTTGTTTTGGTGTCAAACCTACTGAATGACTATTGTATGGCTTCGGGTCAGCGCATTAATCATGAGAAGTCCTCAATCTTTTTCAGCCGTGGCTGCCCTCAGGTAGTAAGAGACAGTATTAAGAACACTTTAAATGTCCACAATGAGTCTTTGAGCGATCGGTACTTGGGAATGCCCACCGATGTTGGACACTCGAAGAATGGCACGTTCAAATACCTGAGTGACCGTGTTTGGGAGAAGGTGAAAGGATGGATGGAGAAAATGATTTCTTATGCTGGCAAAGAAATCTTAATCAAATCAGTGGCACAGGCTATTCCTCTGTAATCCATGTCTTGCTTTTGTCTACCTCGAGGCCTTTGTGAGAGTGTGACAACACTGATTCGACAGTTCTGGTGGGGCAGTAAACAAGGGAAGCGGAAGCCCAGTTGGGTGGCCTGGGACGTCATGACTAGACCGAAGCATATGGGGGGACTTGGCTTTCGGGATTTGGAGATCTTCAACCTAGCCCTTCTAGCCAGACAAGCATGGCGATTGATACATCATCCCACGTCTCTAAGTGCACGAATGATCAAAGCAATTTACTATCCGGACACTTCTCTTTTTGAGGCGACTTTGGGATCCCACCCCTCGCAGATTTAGCGAGCGATTATGGATGGACGTGACGTAATGGTACAAGGCCTCATCCGTCGAATTGGCAATGGTGAATCAACAGAGATCTGGAGCTCGAACTGGATCCCGAGGCCGAATCTGAAACGGCCTCTAACATCTCTGCTACAACACCCTCCTTCCAAAGTCTCCGAGTTGATCATCCCGGCCACTTCATCATGGAACGAACAACTTGTACGGTCGACTTTCATCCCGATAGATGCAGAGGAAATCTTGCAAATACCCTTGTGCACACGTCAGACCGAGGACTTTTGGGCGTGGAGTGAGGAAAGGACTGGACGTTTCACTGTCAGGTCGGCGTACAGAATGATCCAGCGAGTTAGGTTCAGCCGAGAAGCTTGGTTATACGAGCAAGGGGGATCCTCACACAGCGACACAGATAGCAAATTTTGGTCACAGCTATGGGGGGTGCAAGTTCCTTCGAAACTGAAGAATTTTCTATGGAGGCTGGCACATCATACGATACCGACGGCAGGAATTTTGAATCGCCGCAACATGTCTACTAACAGCTCATGCATCCTGTGTGGAGCGGAGGATACTTGGCGCCATGCTCGTCTGAACTGCACCGTATCAAGGAGTACGTGGGCGCTTTCTTCAGAAGGAATCTTGGATGGGTTAAGTACAAACATCAATGATAACGCCAAAGACTTGTTATTCTCCATGCAAGAAGTTCTCCCTCAACCAGAGTTCATAAAATTTGTGGTTACACTCTGGGCTATTCGGGGAGCACGATGTAAGGCGATTCACGAGCAGATATACAAAAGCCCATTCGCAACATAATCTTTTGTGCAGTCATATCTGAGAGAGTTGGAGGCTATTAAACAGCCATCAGCATCTGTTCCTAGGCCTGGCCCATGGCCGACACACTGGATACCGCCACCGGAGGGAGCAGCTAAAATTAACGTGGACGCCGCTGTTGGGAGAGGAAGAAGATATGGAGCTGTGGAGCAATATGCAGAGACCGCTCAGGTGCTTTCCTGGGAGCTTCGGCAATGGTGTTCATGAGAATCTCAGACCTAGCTACTCTTGAATGCTTGGCAATTAGGGAGTCTCTTTCCTTGGCAGATGATTTGTACGAACGAAAGATTCAAGTTGCTTCAGATTGCAAGGTGGTCGTGGAAGATGTCAGAGAAAGAAACCCGAATGTTTATGGAGCACTCATACATGAAATACTAGAATGTAAGGCTACTTTTCAAGCTTGTAATATTAGTCATGAATTTAGGAGCTCGAATGTCGAGGCTCACAAACTCGCGAAGCATGCTTTATCACTTCCAGCTGGCCGACATGTGTGGTTAGGCCAGCCGGATGGACTTTCCTTCGTCCGTGTAAACGTTGTGACGAGTTAATAAAAGCTTCCGAGTTTGTCTAAAAAAAAGTAGTTAATGTGGCGAAATATATTTCTGGAGTAGAACAAGTAGGACTACAAGATTGGTATGTGGTACAGGGCCGAAAATTGCCAGTTCTAGATTTCGTAGGAAACCACTACACGAATGAAGTAATGCCTACATGGCATGGATACTGTGTAGGCTTGTTTAGTTAATCCTCAATGATGGTTCCCTGTCTCCCTGCGCTGATTGTCCGAGGAGCAACATGGAGGTGAGCATTGGTGGGCCTCCGTGTTGGATCTGGTTATGAGGACGTACATGCTGAGCTGCTCGTCGCCGGCACTGAGTTGTCACCGGTCGTGGCTGCGGGCCACTCCTCCCCCTCCCTCCTCCCCCATCCTTATTTGTTATCGGTTCCGGCGTTGCTCGGTGGGTTTGTTGGCGGTTTCGGAGGCGATTGGGGTGCAGATTGTTTAAAGCCTCGACCTTTGGTGATTTTCGGGGCGTCTGGATGCAGGGCGGCGGCTCTGGTGGTGGAAGACGCGTTGTTCGTGGGCTGACCGCGCGGCTCAATTGCGGACGGGCAGCCATGGTCGCTTGGGCGGCATGGATACGGGTGGTTGGTGGCGCGAGGTTGCGGCGGAGGGGTAGGAGCATCGGGGTTCACCACTCGCCCAGTCCCGGTACTATCCGACGAAGGCGGGGTCCGCAGATGTCGTTCTCCCTCTTGCAGGCTCCGTCGTGGTGCTCCCACTGCCTTCGTGTCACTCCGGGTGAAAACCCGATCTTCAGGATCAAACGGTGACGGCTTCCTACGGTCGTATCCCTCCTGAAGGCATCGTCTTGGAGTCCTCGCTCCGGCTTTGTCCGTCTCATCACCTCTTGGTGGATTGCTCATCTTTATGGTGGTCTTCGGCTTATCATTAGGGTGCTTAGTCGTTGTTGGGGTGGTGTTTTCGGTGCTCGGCACCTTTGTATTTCGCCTTGGGTGTGTGCGTTGAGTGCGATGGTGGCGTGTGTTTGTACCTTCTTGCTCGATGTTATGGTGATGGTTGCTTTATATATAGGGTGTGTCTAGGGCACATCTAGATGTGCTCTTGTTATTGCACATCTAAGTGAGTGAATCAAGCATAAAGAGAAAAAGAAAAAAGAGAGAAAATATTCACACGAATCTTAATGTAAGATCAATGACATATGACTTAGATGTGCAATATTTATGGCACATCTAGATGTGCTTTAGCAAAACTGTTATATATAAAGTGGGAAAAACCCTTTTCGCCAAGTGGATGAATGGAGAAAGCGATTAATATTATGTAGAGGATCTGTCTAGGACACATCTAGATGTGACATAACTATGTCACATCTAAGCTGATGTCCACTCTGTTTGTGGTCTATTTTTTTTTTATCCTAGTTTATTTTATTTCTTATTGCTACATTATATACTTGTAGGAGATTAGATGTGACATTTTTAAAAAACATCTAGATGTGAATTAGACAAACTGTTATGTAGATCTATAATTAGGAGGACTAGAAATTTGGTAATCGAATCCGGAACTTGCATCTTTCCTCACTTGTAGGAAAGGAAGGTGACGAACTTGTCGCCACAAGCCGGGAAAGGAATCAGCGGCAAAATCTTTTGATGGGTGAACGATGAGGATGACGTAGTCATGTGGTTCGGGGAGAGTTCCTCATGTGATTCTGGGATGAAGGGCAAGGGCCGGCGGCCGGCGGAGTGAGTTTGGCTGTTGAGAAAAAAGAGGACAGAGAAAGGGATAGATTAGTACTACCTCTGTAAATAATATAAAAGCGTTTAGATCACTAAAATAGTTATCTAAATGCTTTTATATTTATTTACGGAGGAAGTATTTAATAATGGTAAACGTTTACAGCTGGACGATCGGCTAACTTTTGGGCCGGTCGCGCGCTGACGGCGCGCGCGGCGTGTTTGTGTAGACCCATGTCCAAATGTACCACGCACTACTTTTTGGCTTCCGTTCTTATCCGCTTCGCTCTTATCTCTTCCCATCATCGTTTTTTTTTTCTTTTTCTCTCTCCCATCGTTCCCCATCTCTCTCAAACCATTGATGGGGGCACCTTTCCTTCGATCTGCCGGCTTGGTTCTCCGACAAGCTCCCCTTCCACTATAACCCTCTTATCCAACCCAAGCTCCTCCATTCTCCTCCCTCCTTTCCTCCCATCTCATCAGCCCACTCCTTTTTCGCTGTGTGCTTCAAGCGATGGAGGAACAGATGCAGAGCCCAGCCACCGTCTCTGGAAACGGCGAGCCCAGGCGACACCGGTGATGCGACCGGCTCCGCGGGCTGCTACAACCGACTTCGCGTGGTGCTACAACCGACTTCGCGTGGTGCTACAACCAGCACGCGGGGAGCTGGAACCGGCTGCTCCAGAGCTGCGACGGCACGCCGCCGTTTGCTGGAACCGACATTGCGGGGAGCTACAACCAGCTTATCAATAGCTGCAACCAGCAGTCTGCGGTGCTACAACCAACAGAGGCGGTGGGGAAGAGAGGTATTTTTGCTGGAACCATGAGCTGATTTTGCTACAACCATGCAATTTTTTTGCTGGAACCAACAATGGGACCAGCACAACGAGGAGCTGCATAGGTTGCTTTTGCTGGAACTATAGTTATTCTTTGCTGGAACAGGGTAATTTTTTTCTTCAAGCGATTTACTTGATTTGTTATTTTCTCAGGTCGTTTTGCTGGAGACCGCAATTTTTTTGCTGGAACCAGTTTTTGATTTGCTACAACTGACCACCGGAGTTCTTTTTTGGGCTGAGATGTGTTTTTTCGCTGGTATCCGGTGGTGTAGGTCCACGACGATGGCGAGCTGCGTGCTATGTTGGGGGCGAGAGTTGCTGGAACCGGCGTTTGGCTGAGCTGCATCCGGCAGGGGTGGTGTAGGAGCGACGGCGAGATGAGGAAGGCGTCTGGCGATGGAGAAGTCGAGCTGTGGAGAGAGGCGGCGGTGATCCGGCGAGCGAGCGGAGATTCGGCGGGTCATGTCCCCCGTCCATGGCGCTCGCGCCCCTGTGCGTGCTCCCGTGATTTGTAGGGGGAAGAAAAGTAAACGGCATGGTGGGACGAAAGGGTCCTGTATCTAACGGCTAAAAGCGGTTTCATCCGACGTCCCGGGTCCGACCGGCCCAAATTTGGACCGGCGGACCGGCGCCTAGTAGTGCCCTTTAATAATTCCTCCGTTCCATAATATGAGATCGTTTTTCAAGCTACGTTGGTTATGAAATACGTACTTCCTCCGTTCTAAATTACTCGTCGCAGAAATGAATGTATCTAAAACTTTGGGTCGGTGGACCGGCGCCTAATAGTGCCCTTTAATAATTCCTCCGTCCCATAATATGAGATCGTTTTTCAAGCTACTTATGAAATACGTACTCCCTCCTTTTCAAATTACTTGTCGCAAGTATAGATGTATCTAGATGTATTTTAGTTTTAGATACATCCATTTCTGCGACGAGTAATTTGGAACGGAGGGAGTAATATATAAGCCTCTACACTGCCACGTGAGGATCTCAGAGCGAAAGAAACGAGTCAGATAACGAGCACATTTATGCTCTGCTCAGAAGAGCACTTTCAAGGTTAGATGGTGAATATGGCCTTCTAGAGCCATGAATTCAACGGACTTCTTTTTCCTCCTAAAATTGATAATTTAGTTTTGCAAAAACAATAAGTTCGAGTCATGCCACCAATTAGTATATTACAAATAACATACTCACTCAGATCCATTTTATTTGATATTGCCTTAGTATGTCAGAAGGAATAATATTTTCTGCATTAAAATTCAACTCATGATCCTAAAAAGAAAAAAATCAACTCATTTTTTTTGCGGAAGAAAAAAATCAACTCATGTTTTTTATTAGCATAGTTATTATACACTCGTGAAAAGGGACTGCATGCATCAATATCCACACGTTATTTTATTCTAACAGGCTGCTTTATATATATTCTCATATTCCACACCCTTATTTCAATGGTGGGCATTTCTTCTGACACTCCTCTGCGGTATGAAAACACGGTACACCCGGCTTAGTGAGGCAGCAGTAGCACTCTGGATCCCAGCCCCAGAATTCGCCTTTAGACGTACAATTCCTAGGAAGACAAAATTTCACGGTAATTTTGCTGTCATCTAATGACGAGACCGCCATAGTTGTGTTTGCACGGCCATCTTCGTAGATGCTCTCAGGCTCAGGACGACGACCTATTACATTGATAATATTTATTATGCAATGGATGTCAGTGCAAAATACACAAATATATATACATATACATATACATATATAAACAGTACTTACATTGTCCAACCATAAGAAGACACCCGATGAACAAAACAGTCATGTACACCATGCTGCCCCCCTTCATATTTTCGACGAGCGGTGTGGGAGATTATGAGATCGACGCAGTCTGTAGGCTGTAGCAATGGCAATGACTCCCCCTCTCGCCTCAGTATATATAGAGGGTATAGGCCTAATTAAGTACGTAGGAGATATGCATTAATTGCCACATTCCATATATACAAGCATGCCAGACGTGCGATTCGATTTGCTGATCGCACAATTATCTTATGGTTATGATAATCCTGTTTTTCCGGTCGGCTCTTGCATGTTCTTCCCTTTAGCAGGTTTAACAGCTGCACCTGATTGCCTCGCTTCGGCTCACGAAAGGAAGAAGAAGATCGCCTATTCTGTTTGGCAGCTTCTTCTTAAGGCAATGGAATCAAAACGCATAATATTTACCACCAATTCAAACACCAGGTTTGTACTCGGGAGGCCTACTCTACATTTGTCATGGTTATCACAACCTAGTAAGTAAACAAATGTGATCAAGGGTAGAAGAGCTTGGAGTAGAGGAGTTCGTTCCACGTGTCCTGGAGCCCCGGGAGGCACCAGTGGACGCAGTCGGCGTAGGTCCTGGGGTCGGCGACCTGCTCCGGCGTCAGCGGGCTCCACTGCTTCTTGTAGACGGAGGTGTGCGCGTCCTTGCGGTACATGGACAGCTGCGTCACGTTGAGGAACGTGAGCGGCACGTCGGCGCCGTCGCCGTCGAGGATCTCCCTGATCACCCGCATCACGCTCCGCCGCCCGTCCGTGCCCCAGTACCCGGCGTCCTCGATCATCGCCGTCTCGTTGTAGCAGTTGCCCCCCGCCGCGCCGCCCCAGTCCTGGCTCTTGCCGTGGGTGGGCGACATGCTGGTGAAGAAGACCCTGGTGGTGTTGAAGTCCATGTTCTCCCTCACCCACTGCAGCATGTCCCGGAACGCCATGCCGTAGGCCTCCTCCGTGGACACCCACGCCGCGTCCTCCTCCCTGGCGTCGGCGATCGGCCCGTTCACGACCCTGAAGCGCAGCCCGGTGCACCACCAGAGGTAGGTGTTGAAGACCAGCACGTCGGCGCCCTCCCAGTGGCGGCCGTGGTGGGCGATGGAGCCGTTGCGCACCATGCGGTCCGAGATCTTGTGCACCACGGCGTCGTCCGCGTTGGACTGCAGCAGGAAGGGCGCCCAGTAGAACTCCACCGTCGCGTTGTACTCCCTGGCGGTGAACACGGTGTGCTGCTGGTCGGCGGACATCTCGAAGGACTTGGCGTCCGGCGACGGGATGGCGGACTGGAGGAGGCACACCATGGACGTGAACTGCCCGCGGTTCAGCGAGTCGCCCACGAACATCATCCGCTTGTTCCGCAGCGTCTCCAGCATCTGCGTCGGGTTGAACCTGCGCATGCAGATTGCAGAGAGAGGTCAGTTTAGCAGAGGAGTCCGTTAATGGCGGAAGAAGAGAAAAGATGGGAGAGGGCGTACGTACGCGGGGAGGGTGCAGTCGTGCGGCTGCCATCGCCAGGACTGGTAGCCCCTGTCGGGGCGGCCCTGCGCCTGGCAGGTGAGCTGCGGCTGGATGTAGGGGCACTCCTCCTCCCGGTACAGCGGGTGCGCCTCCTCGTCCCGCACCCAGCTCCCCGAGAACACGTCGCACTCCTCGTCCTCGTCCTCGTCGTTCACCGCGAACGCCAGCCTCCCCTGCCACCTCTTCTTCTTCCTCTGCCACCCATCCTCCACCCCCGATCCATCTTTTTTTTGGAAAGATCGATCAGTACGTCCATAGCATTACACGCTGCTGGCAACAAGGTAATTCTGCGATCGATCGTGATACTTACCGTCCGGCTGCTGATGCTCGCGGTTGACGCTGACGTCGAGGTGTGCCGCCGAATGTCGACCAGCTGGCCGGCCGACGAGCGCCGCCAGCTCTTCCCCGTAGAGGAAGGAGAAGAGGAGCATGAAGAGCAGCGACAGCAGGATGAAGGGCGAGAGCCGCGCCTTCTTGGCGACCAGCGAGAAGGTGGCCGCGGCGGCGGCGGCCGAGGACGAGGAGTGGAGAGGCGCCTTCACCATCTCCTCCCTGGTCGATATGATGATCCCCTGATCAATGTCTCTTTGCTTGCAGAATGCGGAGCTGCAAACAAGTTTTGAGCGTGATGATGGCGGCAGCAGTGCAAAGTTCCATAGTGGGGGGCATACTATATAGGCTGATTCAGTTGCCACCATGAGTTCTTCGCCGTTGCGAGGTCGCTGTCTCGGAGTGCCTCGGCCGGCGACAGGAAATGCCTTCTTTTTTCTCTCTTTTGCCGGGGAAAGATAAGGAAGATCCTTCTAAACTGTTTGTTGTGCGCAGGGCAGGTGCGGGGGTTGGCGCGGCTCACATGTTCAGCCCATTAATCCTTTCGAAACTCATTAATCCCAAAAGCAAGAGAAGCTGAATGTCTGAACTCACTCAGTGGCTATTGGCAGGTTCGGCACCAGCCTGTAACTACAAGACATGTGTACTGACATGCATGCACCAACAAAAGTGCATCAAAATCAAGCGGGTTGGCCTGTTTCATCGGTGATGATCCTGCTGCTGATCTGCACCTATTTATGTACTGTACTGTGCTGTGCTGTACCTTCCTCGCTCTACCCTGTATCTACAGGAACCCATACCAACTATCAGGTGGTCTGTCGGTTAAAGGCAAAATGGAAAATAAGCAGCGAATTATGCTTCATCATAACGCATACTAAGAGTTTAGTCCATGTCTCTATATACCCTTGGCTGATTGCAATGCAAAATTGATTGATTTTCTTCTTACATTCCACCTCTGAGAAGAATCTGACGGCTTGAATCCATCCGAAACAAGGCTTGCAGAACCGGTGTGACTCTGAGCAACCTCTGAGAACAAGGAGATGAAATGCATTTTTGTCTGCACCAGGCGCACGAGGCTGCAGCCGAAACTAATCCGCAACGAGACTTGCAGAACAAGCGTAGTTGGTGATCCACACAGTAATGCTGATAAACCAACTGTTTTTTCTTGGATTCTAAGCCAAGAGAGCTGGAAAGAGCTGCGGCCGCATAATTCTGTCACAATTAACCCATCAGATGTACCTCCGATCCAGCTCCACGTCATGTCAGAATGGTTGTACTGATTGTTCGGTTGGACCAACAGGCATCATGTCCATCTTCTTTCCTCTTCACCTTTTTATGTTCTTATTTTTCTCATACCCAATTTTTATTTACAACACTTCAGCAATATATGAGTCAACCTTTTCAGAAAAATAAAAAGGCTTCTGCCCGGCTTTAACTATAACGGATTTAATGCATGTCATCAAATATTATATTGTTGAATTCATATTTGAATATAGTTATCATTTATATTATTTTTAATATGTATAACTTATATTTTATCAGTTAAAATGACCCAAAATACGAGGGAGACCCATAAACCAGGACGGAGGTAGTAATTCTCGTCTAGACAAGAATTAAATATGTCTTATCTAACTTCTATGCCATTGAACCTTCACACGCTAAGATTCGTTTTTCATGTCGGTTGTCGGGAGAGAGACCCAAATCCATGTCTTCCTTTTGCCCAAATGTTAGATTTTTAAGGTTTCAGATCGAACGTTGTTTTTACCGTACGATTTTGTTGCATGGATCATGGAACAAAGCCACTTCCACGTCACCTTTTTCAATCGTTCGCGCTGACGCGGAATAAATGATTGTCTGCTTGCTTTTCCCTCGGCTTGCTCTTTTCCCCATTCTTTATGGAAAACGTTTCATGCCTACAGGTCGGCCGGTCACGTCTACGCGCGCCCCTCCCAGCCATCCACCAAGCAACACGTAGGATGCGGGCCCTCCATCCAGGCTGTCATCTTCCATTTTTCTTGCACCTCCAGCATCCCTCTCCCCCTTGTGGACCTACAGCAACTCCCCTCCCTTCTTCTTCCCCGGCGGGCGTGCACCTCGTCTCTCCTCCCTCCTAGACCAGCGCAGATGGCTGGTACATCCATTCACGCCGGAGATGTGCCGCCTCAGCGACGGTGACGTTTTTTTGTCCCAAGTAGGCGAAGCTGCAACGGCACCGCGTTTTTGCTACAAACATGGTGCCGAATGCTACAACCACCTCCCAGGGAAGCTGCAACCAGTGTCGAGGTAAGCTACAACGGGCGTGGCGACTTCTATTTTTTTTGCTACAACCGCCTTCTTTTTTGCTACAAACCGAGGATGGCGAGCATGGTGACCGCGCACGGCGACTTTTTTTCCTACAACTAACTTCATTTCTTGCTACGACCAGCTTCATTTTTTGCTACAACCGAGGCTGGTGAGCGTGGTGACCGCGGGTGGCGAGGACGTGCGGCGCTGCTCCAAGCAATATTTGGCGAGGACAAACGTTGCAGATTTGTGCTATATGCTACAGCCGGCATTGAAAATCGCTACCACCAGTGTCCTATCCAGCTACAATCGTCGTCGCGATTTGTTGCATCGTATAATGATACATTTTTTGCTAGAAGCTATGCTCAAATTTGCTGGAGCAGGAGAGGTGTTGCAACGACGAGGGATGTGACCGACGAGCTGTGACTGACGGACATGAGCAGCGGCGAGCGCACCGGTGAGCTACGACCGTCTCCACCGGAGCTACAACCGTAACCCCAAAGAGTCACAGCCGCATGTGCAGCTGTTGCATGGGTGGAGCCGCGCGGCGAGGACAACCAGCGAGGGTGGCGAACGACGATAAGGACGGCCCGTGGGGACGGGGACCGGCGATGAGGATGGCCGGCGAGGGGCGGCCACCGAAGAGTGTGTGCGGCCGGTGAGATGAAAGAGAAGCGAGATGTAGGAGGGGAATCATTCGTACACGTGTGCGAGGAAGATGAAGTCATCAGACAGTTACAATCCACCAGATCGGATGGCTGTGTCGACCGGCCCAAATTTGGGCCGGCGCGCCCGCACCTAGCAATGCTCATTCTTTATCCATTCATATCCTGAAAGTCAGGAGCAGCCCGACCACCAATAGACCTCATCGGGCGAGCTCATGTGGTGGTGCAGCGGAGCAGGCCATGCACCAGGCAGGAGCGGCTGGGGGCGTGGTGTGGTAGCTCCGGACAACGAAATGGGTGGAGGCTATGGCTCTGAGGCCAACAAGGCTCAATGGGGGCTCCAACGCCGCGAGTTGTCGTGGTGGATGCCGACGGAGCCTGCTGCTCATGGCGAGATTTCAAAGAATATCGCAAGTGGTTGTGGTCGACGTGTGACACATGCATGTTGCCCATGGCGACCCTCACCACCGTTCCGTGCTCGACGCCCATCACTGTCGCGTCCTCGTGCACCTCCGCAATGAAGACGGTGTGGACGCCCACGAGGCTTGCTTCCACCAGCCTCATTGGGGGTCAATTTGGAGCCGTTGTGTGTGCTGGAGGACCACCGGTGAGATGTTGTCATGGCCCATCTCCTTGGTGCCTGGGGCACAAAGAAGTGGAGCATGAGCAGGAGCTCGACGCAGTACCCATAGCCTCGGTCAGATTCCACGACGATGCGCCCAGTGAGCATACCCCCTTCCTGTTTTCCCTAAATGCATTTGTGCTGATAGACACTGAGCCAGATTTCTCGGTCATGTTGATGTCATTTAGTTCGGTTAGACTCATAGTTTAGATGGTAACTTTTACTGTGTTTTTGCTCCTTGCAACTTCACATTATGTGTGTACTTACTTTTGTAGCATCTTAGAGATGGCAATTTTCATTTTAGTAACTTTGTGTCATCATTACATCAATGAGGTGATCATTTGGTATGTGCCATTTTTTTCATTTTCATGCTTAATATACTTCAATTTTTTAGATTTGCCGCAGTTTCATGATCTGTCTAATGGACATGGCAACTTTGTATGTGCATAGGTGACAAATTTTATTTTGAAAATCATGGGAACTTGTGTGTACATGAATTTGGTTTCAACCTATATCCATGTTGTGGCCATTAGTTTAGTTAATGTTTGACATGTAAACTTGGATATGTTTGCCATGACAACTTAAGTTGTGTTGCCATAACAAACTTAACATGTGTTGATACGACAACTAACAGCGTGTGTTTTCATGGAAACTAAAATATACTTCTATCATGGCAATTTAAGATGTGTTCTTCACATGGCAAATTGAGATGTGTTGCCATGGCAAGTTTGGAGTTTTTCACATGCCAAATAACAAATGATTTATTGCCATGGCAACTTTTACTACATAAGAAGTGTTGCACTTGCCATGGCAACCTAAGATGTGTTGCCATGGAAAGTTTAGATATTTTCCCCACACGTCAATTAAAAGATGATTTTCACCATGACAAATTAACAATGTTAGATATATTATAATTTAGGATGTGTTGCCATGGAAACTTTTAGAACTTTTTTTCAACATGCCATTTTTAAAGATGATTTTTCCATGGTGAATTTACTCTTTTAACCATGGGAAACTTATTTTTCCGACCATGGCATTTTTATTGTTTGAACCTAGGCAAATTCATACTTCATACCATCGCAAAATTATTTTTTGAACCACGACAAACTAATTGTTTGCACCATGTCACTTTTATTTTTCTTCAATAGTGGCAAAGTTTTGTTTTTGACCATGGAAATTATGTTAGTTAGACCATTACAAATTTACATTTTGTCCATGTCAAATTAACTCTTTTAACCATGGCAAAGTTATTTCGCTCACCATGGCATAATTTATTGTTTGAAACACGGCAAATTCATAGTGTATACAATGGCAAATCCATATATTTTGACCATGGAAAACTTGTTGTTAATGTCAGTGTTTTGTTATTCAACCATGGCAAAGTTATTGTTTCGACCATGACAATTTTGCAAGTTAAACCATGGCAAATTTATTTTCTAACCATGGAAAAGTTATTACTATGACGATGGAATTTTTATTGTTTGAACCATGAAAAAATCATACTTCATAACATGGCAATTTTTTTATTAACCATGGAAAGTTTATTGTTTGCGCCATGGCAAATTTGTTTTTAAACCATGGAAATTTTTATTTCTGTTTGGACCATGGCTACTTTTGTATTTTAGGCCACGACAATATTATATTCCGGGCCATGGAAATATTAGTACTTTAAACATGGAAAACTTATTGTTTACACTTTCGTGTCTACATCGCCATGGAAACTTTTATCACACACACCACTATAATTGTTTTGTAATTTTTTTAATATGGCAAATTTGTTAAATAGAGCATGGTAAAAAATGTAAACCATGGCAATATTGGTGACATGGCTTCACTTTTTCATGCCCCCCATGAAAAATTCTAAATTTACTTTCTTTTTTTGTCCAAAGGAACAATTTATATATTTGTTTGTGCAAATGTTAGTGTTGTTCCAAGATTTTCCATGCGTGTTAGAGAGAAAAGCATCATGATTTACTTGTTTCTTTAGCCATGACGAAGTTCTAAATGTAGCTATGTGGAATCTTTTCTTTGTTATAATCCATGGCAATTTCCTTTTTACGTTGTTACTTTTATGAAACTAATAATACCATTTATTTTTCATGGCAATTTTATCATCTATACCATGGCAAAAAATCACCCTATATTTTTTCAACATATAGGTTATTTTTATCATGAAAATGAAAATCTTTCTCCTGACGGTTTCTAACATGGGAAATTTTGTGACCTTTTTTTCCCATACTACATAGAAAATTTAAAGAAATTTTACTACATGGTTTTTACCAATAATTTTAGTAAAAACAATTCAAGGTAATGGCGATTCGTGTGGACCGCTTGAGGCCCATTAATGGGGCATATATCAAGGGAGTTCGGCGGGACGGAGGGGGCATCTTAGGGGAGCTCCTAGTTGGCGCTCTAAGCGCCACTTTCCTCAACCAGCGCCCGCAGCGCATCGTGCGCCAGCTTCCGTGGGCCGGCCCAGGAAAGGAGGGTCGTTTCCCATCTCGTGGTCAATGGTTGACCGGGCTAGTTGACTATTTTACAAATTCTTTTTTCAGAAATCCCCCTCTCCCCAAAAATCACCAAATTCGAAAAAAGTTCACAAATTCGAAAAAAGTTCATCTCTTTTGAAGAAATGTTCAGCAATTTCGAAGAATAGTTCATCAAATTTAGAAAACAGTTCATCGAATTTGAAAAAAGTTCACTGAATTTGGAAAAAAGGTTCATCAAATTTTAAGAAAAGTTTAAAAAAATTAGAAAAAAGTTCATCGAAATTGAAAAAAAGTTCATTAAAAATTGAAAAAAGTTTATTGAAATTAAAAAACGTTTAGTGAATTTGAAAAAAAGTTCATCGAATTTAAAAAAAGTTCAGGGAATTTGAAAATTAGTTCATCAATTTGAAGAAAAAGTTCAAGAATTATAAAAAACATTGAGGCAGGAAGAATAAAAAGAAAAAACGAAAACGAAAACGAAAAACGATAAAGGAAAAAGCTAAAAGGACAGAAGAAATAAGAAAAGAAGTAAAAGGATTTTACTGATCCCATCTAGCTGGGTGGTGCGGTGGTAGCTGCCTGTTAACTTGAAGGGAAGGTTGGGGGCTCGATACCCATCGGGGGCGCTACCTTTTTTGCCTCTACAAAATGGAAAAGGAACCAGGGTGAGGTTGCAGAATACACATTAACGGGCGCCAAATAGGATTTGCACATCTTAGCGACTTGACCAAATTGCCCGCAACTTGTCGAGTTGCATGTCCACCGTCGGCATGCGACTTTCCCGTCCATGACCCAATTGCATGTTCACCCTAGACACACAACTTGTCTGACCCGACAAATTGCATGTTCACTCTCAACATGCAGCTCCCCTGCTAAGTTGCATGTGTACTCTCAACATGCAACTTGCTGCCGACACCTACCTGATTACATGTCCACACTCGACGTGCAAACTGACCCTACATGACCCAGTTGCATGTCCACCTTTCACACAACTCATCTGGCTCAATTGAATGTCCATCCTCGACATGCAATTTGCCTGCCCCTCGACCCAGTTGCATGTCCATCATCGACAAACAACTTGCCCGACCCAGTTGCTGAAGGAAATATGCCCTAGAGGCAATAATAAAGTTATTATTTATTTCCTTATATATCATGATAAAAGTTTATTATTCATGCTAGAATTGTATTAACCGGAAACATAATACATGTGTGAATACATAGACAAACAGAGTGTCACTAGTATGCCTCTACTAGACTAGCTTGTTAATCAAAGATGGTTATGTTTCCTAACCATGAACAAAGAGTTGTCATTTGATTAACAGGATCACATCATTAGATGAATGATCTGATTGACATGACCCACTCCATTAGTTCAGCACCCGATCGTTTAGTATGTTGCTATTGCTTTCTTCATGACTTATACATGTTCCCATGACTATGAGATTATGCAACTCCCGTTTGCCGGAGGAACACTTTGTGTGCTCCCAAACGTCACAATGTAACTGGGTGATTATAAAGGAGCTCTACACGTGTCTCCAAAGGTACATGTTGGGTTGGCGTATTTCGAGATTAGGATTTATCACTCCGATTGTCGGAGAGGTATCTCTGGGCCCTCTCGGTAATGCACATCACATAAGCCTTGCAAGCATTGCAACTAATGAGTTAGTTGTGAGATGATGTATTACAGAACGAGTAAAGAGACTTGCCGGTAACGAGATTGAACTAGGTATTGAGATACCGACGATCGAAGGGAACAACGTATGTTGTTATGCGGTCTGACCGATAAAGATCTTCGTAGAATATGTAGGAGCCAATATGAGCATCCAGATTCCGCTATTGGTTATTGACCGGACACGTGTCTCGGTCATGTCTACATTGTTCTCGAACCCATAGGGTCCGCACACTTAAGGTTTCGATGACAGTTATATTATGAGTTTATGAGTTTTGATGTACCGAAGTTAGTTCGGAGTCCCGGATGTGATCACGGACATGACGAGGAGTCTCGAAATGGTCGAGACATAAAGATTGATATATTGGACGGCTATATTCGGACACCGGAAGTGTTCCGGGTGATTTCGGAGAAAATCGGAGAGCCGGAAGGTTACCGGAACCCCCCCGGGAGAAGTAATGGGCCATATGGGCCTTAGTGGAAAGAGAGAGGGGCAGCCAAAGGTGGGCCACGCGCCTCCTCCCCCCTGGTCCAAATTGGACTAGGAGAGGGGGGCGGCGCCCCCCTTTCCCTCTCCCTCCCCACTTCTTTCCCCCTCCTAGTAGGAGTCCTACTCCTACTAGGAGGAGGACTCCTCCTTGGCGCGCCTATAGGGCCGGCCGGCCTCCTCCCCTTGCTCCTTTATATACGGGGGCAGGGGGCACCCCTAGACACAAGTTGATCCACGTGATCATACTCTTAGCCGTGTGCGGTGCCCCCTTCCACCATAGTCCTCGATAATATTGTAGCGGTGCTTAGGCGAAGCCCTGCGACGGTAGTGCATCAAGATCGTCACCACGCCGTCGTGCTGACGGAACTCTTCCCCGACACTTTGCTGGATCGGAGTCCGGGGATCGTCATCGAGCTGAACGTGTGCTAGAACTCGGAGGTGCCGTAGTTTCGGTGCTTGATCGGTCGGGCCGTGGAGACGTACGACTACATCAACCAAACGCTTCCGTTGTCGATCTACAAGGGTACGTAGATCACACTCTCCCCTCTCGTTGCTATGCATCACCATGATCTTGCGTGTGCGTAGGAATTTTTTTGAAATTACTACGTTCCCCAACAGTGGCATCCGAGCCTAGGTTTTATATGTTGATGTTATATGCACGAGTAGAACACAAGTGAGTTGTGGGCGATATAAGTCATACTGCTTACCAGCATGTCATACTTTGGTTCGGCGGTATTGTTGGACGAAGCGGCCCGGACCGACATTACGCGTACGCTTACGCGAGACCGGTTCTCCCGACGTGCTTTGCACATAGGTGGCTTGCGGGTGACAGTTTCTCCAACTTTAGTTGAACCGAGTGTGGCTACGCCCGGTCCTTGCGAAGGTTAAAACAGCACCAACTTGACAAACTATCGTTGTGGTTTTGATGCGTAGGTAAGATTGGTTCTTGCTTAAGCCCGTAGCAGCCACGTAAAACTTGCAACAACAAAGTAGAGGACGTCTAACTTGTTTTTGCAGGGCATGTTGTGATGTGATATGGTCAAGACATGATGCTAAATTTTATTGTATGAGATGATCATGTTTTGTAACCGAGTTATCGGCAACTGGCAGGAGCCATATGGTTGTCGCTTTATTGTATGCAATGCAATCGCCCTGTAATGCTTTACTTTATCACTAAGCGGTAGCGATAGTCGTAGAAGCATAAGATTGGCGAGACGACAACGATGCTACGATGGAGATCAAGGTGTCGCGCCGGTGACGATGGTGATCACGACGGTGCTTCAAGGATGGAGATCACAAGCACAAGATGATGATGGCCATATCATATCACTTATATTGATTGCATGTGATGTTTATCTTTTATGCATCTTATCTTGCTTTGATTGACGGTAGCATTATAAGATGATCTCTCACTAAATTTCAAGATAAAAGTGTTCTCCCTGAGTATGCACCGTTGCCAAAGTTCGTCGTGCCCAGACACCACGTGATGATCGGGTGTGATAAGCTCTACGTCCATCTACAACGGGTGCAAGCCAGTTTTGCACACGCAGAATACTCAGGTTAAACTTGACGAGCCTAGCATATGCAGATATGGCCTCGGAACACTGAGATCGAAAGATCGAGCGTGAATCATATAGTAGATATGATCAACATAGCGATGTTCACCATTGAAAACTACTCCATTTCACGTGATGATCGGTTATGGTTTAGTTGATTTGGATCACGTGATCACTTAGATGATTAGAGGGATGTCTATCTAAGTGGGAGTTCTTGAGTAATATGATTAATTGAACTTAAATTTATCATGAACTTAGTCCCTGATAGTATCTTGCTTGTTTATGTTAATTGTAGATAAATGGCCCGTGCTGTTGTTCCGTTAAATTTTAATGCGTTCCTTGAGAAAGCAAAGTTGAAAGATGATGGTAGCAATTACACGGACTGGGTCCGTAACTTGAGGATTATCCTCATTGCTGCACAGAAGAATTACGTCCTGGAAGCACCGCTGGGTGCCAGGCCTGCTGCTGGAGCAACACCAGATGTTATGAACGTCTGGCAGAGCAAAGCTGATGACTACTCGATAGTTCAGTGTGCCATGCTTTACGGCTTAGAATCGGGACTTCAACGACGTTTTGAACGTCATGGAGCATATGAGATGTTCCAGGAGTTGAAGTTAATATTTCAAGCAAATGCCCGGATTGAGAGATATGAAGTCTCCAATAAGTTCTATAGCTGCAAGATGGAGGAGAACAGTTCTGTCAGTGAGCATATACTCAAAATGTCTGGGTATAATAATCACTTGATTCAGATGGGAGTTAATCTTCCAGATGATTGCGTCATTGACAGAATTCTCCAATCACTGCCACCAAGCTACAAGAGCTTTGTGATGAACTATAATATGCAAGGGATGAATAAGACTATTCCCGAGCTCTTCGCAATGCTGAAAGCTGCGGAGGTAGAAATCAAGAAGGAGCATCAAGTGTTGATGGTCAACAAGACCACTAGTTTCAAGAAAAAGGGCAAAGGGAAGAAGAAGGGGAACTTCAAGAAGAAAAGCAAGCAAGTTGCTGATCAGGAGAAGAAACCCAAGTCTGGACCTAAGCCTGAAACTGAGTGCTTCTACTGCAAGCAGACTGGTCACTGGAAGCGGAACTGCCCCAAGTATTTGGCGGATAAGAAGGATGGCAAGGTGAACAAAGGTATATGTGATATACATGTTATTGATGTGTACCTTACTAGAGCTCGCAGTAGCACCTGGGTATTTGATACTGGTTCTGTTGCTAATATTTGCAACTCGAAACAGGGACTACGGATTAAGCGAACACTGGCAAAGGACGAGGTGACGATGCGCGTGGGAAATGGTTCTAAAGTCGATGTGATCGCGGTCGGCACGCTACCTCTACATCTACCTTCGGGATTAGTATTAGACCTAAATAATTGTTATTTGGTGCCAGCGTTGAGCATGAACATTATATCTGGATCTTGTTTAATGCGAGACGGTTATTCATTTAAATCAGAGAATAATGGTTGTTCTATTTATATGAGTAATATCTTTTATGGTCATGCACCTTTGAAGAGTGGTCTATTTTTGATGAATCTCGATAGTAGTAACACACATATTCATAATGTTGAAGCCAAAAGATGCAGAGTTGATAATGATAGTGCAACTTATTTGTGGCACTGCCGTTTAGGTCATATCGGTGTAAAGCGCATGAAGAAACTCCATACCGATGGACTTTTGGAACCTCTTGATTATGAATCACTTGGTACTTGCGAACCGTGCCTTATGGGCAAGATGACTAAAACACCGTTCTCCGGTACAATGGAGAGAGCAACAGATTTGTTGGAAATCATACATACAGATGTATGTGGTCCGATGAATGTTGAGGCTCGTGGCGGATATCGTTATTTTCTCACCTTCACAGATGATTTAAGCAGATATGGGTATATCTACTTAATGAAGCATAAGTCTGAAACATTTGAAAAGTTCAAAGAATTTCAGAGTGAAGTTGAAAATCATCGTAACAAGAAAATAAAGTTTCTGCGATCTGATCGTGGAGGAGAATATTTGAGTTACGAGTTTGGTCTACATCTGAAACAATGCGGAATAGTTTCGCAACTCACGCCACCCGGAACACCTCAGCGTAATGGTGTGTCCGAACGTCGTAATCGTACTTTACTTGATATGGTGCGATCTATGATGTCCCTTACAAATTTACCGCTATCATTTTGGGGTTATGCTTTAGAGACGGCCGCATTCACGTTAAATAGGGCACCATCAAAATCCGTTGAGACGACACCTTATGAACTATGGTTTGGCAAGAAACCAAAGTTGTCGTTTCTTAAAGTTTGGGGCTGCGATGCTTATGTGAAAAAGCTTCAACCTGATAAGCTCGAACCCAAATCGGAGAAATGTGTCTTCATAGGATACCCAAAGGAGACTGTTGGGTACACCTTCTATCACAGATCCGAAGGCAAGACATTCGTTGCTAAGAATGGATCCTTTCTAGAGAAGGAGTTTCTCTCGAAAGAAGTGAGTGGGAGGAAAGTAGAACTTGACGAGGTAACTGTACCTGCTCCCTTATTGGAAAGTAGTACATCACAGAAACCTGTTTCTGCGACACCTACACCAATTAGTGAGGAAGCTAATGATAATGATCATGAAACTTCAGAACAAGATACTACTGAACCTCGTAGATCAACCAGAGTAAGATCCGCGCCAGAGTGGTACGGTAATCCTGTTCTGGAAGTCATGCTACTAGATCATGATGAACCTACGAACTATGAAGAAGCGATGGTGAGCCCAGATTCCGAAAAATGGCTTGAAGCCATGAAATCTGAGATGGGATCCATGTATGAGAACAAAGTATGGACTTTGGTTGACTTGCCCGATGATCGGCAAGCAATTGAGAATAAATGGATCTTCAAGAAGAAGACTGACGCTGACGGTAATATTACTGTCTACAAAGCTCGACTTGTCGCAAAAGGTTTTCGACAAGTTCAAGGGGTTGACTACGATGAGACCTTCTCACCCGTAGCGATGCTTAAGTCTGTCCGAATCATGTTAGCAATTGCCGCATTTTATGATTATGAAATTTGGCAGATGGATGTCAAAACTGCATTCCTGAATGGATTTCTGGAAGAAGAGTTGTATATGATGCAACCGGAAGGTTTTGTCGATCCAAAGGGAGCTAACAAAGTGTGCAAGCTCCAGCGATCCATTTATGGACTGGTGCAAGCCTCTCGGAGTTGGAATAAACGCTTTGATAGTGTGATCAAAGCATTTGGTTTTATACAGACCTTTGGAGAAGCCTGTATTTACAAGAAAGTGAGTGGGAGCTCTGTAGCATTTCTGATATTATATGTGGATGACATATTACTGATTGGAAATGATATAGAATTTCTGGATAGCATAAAGGGATACTTGAATAAGAGTTTTTCAATGAAAGACCTCGGTGAAGCTGCTTACATATTAGGCATAAAGATCTATAGAGATAGATCAAGACGCTTAATTGGACTTTCACAAAGCACATACCTTGACAAGATTTTGAAGAAGTTCAAAATGGATCAAGCAAAGAAAGGGTTCTTGCCTGTGTTACAAGGTGTGAAGTTGAGTCAGACTCAATGCCCGACCACTGCAGAAGATAGAGAGAAAATGAAAGATGTTCCCTATGCGTCAGCCATAGGCTCTATCATGTATGCAATGCTGTGTACCAGACCTGATGTGTGCCTTGCTATAAGTCTAGCAGGGAGGTACCAAAGTAATCCAGGAGTGGATCACTGGACAGCGGTCAAGAACATCCTGAAGTACCTGAAAAGGACTAAGGATATGTTTCTCGTATATGGAGGTGACAAAGAGCTCATCGTAAACGGTTACGTTGATGCAAGCTTTGACACTGATCCGGACGATTCTAAATCGCAAACCGGATACGTGTTTACATTAAACGGTGGAGCTGTCAGTTGGTGCAGTTCTAAACAGAGCGTCGTGGCGGGATCTACGTGTGAAGCGGAATACATAGCTGCTTCGGAAGCAGCGAATGAAGGAGTCTGGATGAAGGAGTTCATATCCGATCTAGGTGTCATACCTAGTGCATCGGGTCCAATGAAAATCTTTTGTGACAATACTGGTGCAATTGCCTTGGCAAAGGAATCCAGATTTCACAAGAGAACCAAGCACATCAAGAGACGCTTCAATTCCATCCGGGATCTAGTCCAGGTGGGAGACATAGAGATTTGCAAGATACATACGGATCTGAATGTAGCAGACCCGTTGACTAAGCCTCTTCCACGAGCAAAACATGATCAGCACCAAGGCTCCATGGGTGTTAGAATCATTACTGTGTAATCTAGATTATTGACTCTAGTGCAAGTGGGAGACTGAAGGAAATATGCCCTAGAGGCAATAATAAAGTTATTATTTATTTCCTTATATATCATGATAAAAGTTTATTATTCATGCTAGAATTGTATTAACCGGAAACATAATACATGTGTGAATACATAGACAAACAGAGTGTCACTAGTATGCCTCTACTAGACTAGCTTGTTAATCAAAGATGGTTATGTTTCCTAACCATGGACAAAGAGTTGTCATTTGATTAACAGGATCACATCATTAGATGAATGATCTGATTGACATGACCCATTCCATTAGCTTAGCACCCGATCGTTTAGTATGTTGCTATTGCTTTCTTCATGACTTATACATGTTCCTATGACTATGAGATTATGCAACTCCCGTTTGCCGGAGGAACACTTTGTGTGCTACCAAACGTCACAACGTAACTGGGTGATTATAAAGGAGCTCTACAGGTGTCTCCAAAGGTACATGTTGGGTTGGCGTATTTCGAGATTAGGATTTGTCACTCCGATTGTCGGAGAGGTATCTCTGGGCCCTCTCGGTAATGCACATCACATAAGCCTTGCAAGCATTGCAACTAATGAGTTAGTTGTGAGATGATGTATTACGGAACGAGTAAAGAGACTTGCCGGTAACGAGATTGAACTAGGTATTGAGATACCGACGATCGAATCTCGGGCAAGTAACATACCGATGACAAAGGGAACAACGTATGTTGTTATGCGGTCTGACCGATAAAGATCTTCGTAGAATATGTAGGAGCCAATATGAGCATCCAGGTTCCGCTATTGGTTATTGACCGGAGACGTGTCTCGGTCATGTCTACATTGTTCTCGAACCCGTAGGGTCCGCACGCTTAAGGTTTCGATGACAGTTATATTATGAGTTTATGAGTTTTGATGTACCGAAGTTAGTTCGGAGTCCCGGATGTGATCACGGACATGACGAGGAGTCTCGAAATGGTCGAGACATAAAGATTGATATATTGGACGGCTATATTCGGACACCGGAAGTGTTCCGGGTGATTTCGGAGAAAACCGGAGAGCCGGAGGGTTACCGGAACCCCCCCGGGAGAAGTAATGGGCCATATGGGCCTTAGTGGAAAGAGAGAGGGGCAGCCAAAGGTGGGCCGCGCGCCTCCTCCCCCCTGGTCCGAATTGGACTAGGAGAGGGGGGGCGGCGCCCCCCTTTCCCTCTCCCTCCCCACTTCTTTCCCCCTCCTAGTAGGAGTCCTACTCCTACTAGGAGGAGGACTCCTCCTTGGCGCGCCTATAGGGCCGGCCGGCCTCCTCCCCTTGCTCCTTTATATACGGGGGCAGGGGGCACCCCTAGACACAAGTTGATCCACGTGATCATACTCTTAGCCGTGTGCGGTGCCCCCTTCCACCATAGTCCTCGATAATATTGTAGCGGTGCTTAGGCGAAGCCCTGCAATGGTAGTGCATCAAGATCGTCACCACGCCGTCGTGCTGACGGAACTCTTCCCCGACACTTTGCTGGATCGGAGTCCGGGGATCGTCATCGAGCTGAACGTGTGCTAGAACTCGGAGGTGTCGTAGTTTCGGTGCTTGATCGGTCGGGCCGTGGAGACGTACGACTACATCAACCAAACGCTTCCGTTGTCGATCTACAAGGGTACGTAGAAAACACTCTCCCCTCTCGTTGCTATGCATCACCATGATCTTGCGTGTGCGTAGGAATTTTTTTGAAATTACTACGTTCCCCAACAGTTGCATGTCCACCATTGACATGCAACTTGCTCGACCCCGACCCGGTTGCATGTTCACCCTAGACATGCAACCTGCCCAACCTCACCAAGTTGCATGTCCACCCTCAACATGCAACTTGCCCGAATGAACTGCGTATACACCCTCAACATGCAACTTGTGCCAACACCCACCCAATTATATGACCATCCTCGACGTGTAACTTGGCCCTAACTGGCTTAGTTGCATGTCTATGTTTGACATGCAACTCGCCCGACCTAATTGCATGTCCACCCATGAAGCAACTTGCCTGATCCCCAACCCAATTGCATCTCCATTATGGAGACATAACTCGCCCGACCCAGTACCGTCTCCACTATCGACACATAATTCGCCCAGCCCATTTGCATGTTAACCGTTGACGTTCAACTCGCCCGACCTAGTTGTATGTCCACCATCAATACACAACTCATCTCGCCCTAAGCCAGTTGTATGTCCACCCTCAACATGCAATTTGCCCTGGCCCCAACCCAGTTGCATGTCCACCCTCCACACAAAACTTGTCTGGCCCGGTTGCATGTCCACCATTAACACAACTAGCCCCAACCTAGTTGCATGTCCACCCTCAGTTTTTTTCCTTTTTGTTTCTTTCCTCCATCATGCACATTCTTGTATTAATGTTGACCGTGTTTCAAATAATAGTATGTAGTATATTTATAAATTTTTCATCATACACTTTAAAAAAATATTCCCCTCATGCTAAAAAAATGTCCATTGTGTATTACTTTCCTACTTATAATGGTTGCAGTTGGTGATAAGTTCACATGTGAAACCATCAATCTTCACCGATAAACAAATACACCAATAGTCCTATACCACATGTGTGAGACCAACAACCTTCACCAATAAACAAATGCACCTCTACCCACATGTGGGATAAATAACTTTGACCGATAAAGGAATGCACCCCTACCCACATGTGGGACCAACAACCTTTCAAAACATAAATAAATATACTTTGCTCACATGTGGGACCTACCACAAATAAACAAATACATTACTATTTTTATGTGAGATCAACAATTAAAGAAAGAACAAATAACGCAGAAATGTAACTCCAGCTCAAAATAATGCTCTTGTTTTTAGTTTCTTCCTTACCAATTTCTCCTGGTTCTATAGCATAGATTATGAGAGTGAACAAATTGCAATTCCAAAGCGATGATAGCCATTGTCCTACCCTTGTGCCATGTTCAATCAACTTGCCGATTGTCTATTCCCTTATGTTTCAACATTTAAAATGTTGTGTCTTGCAATGATCGCTTAATATACTCCAATGCTTGATGTATGATTTTTCATAGTATTTTGTTCTTTTTAATAGTAAACTACGCACAAAGGCCGCACGACACAATAGTTTGATGACATCCTAAGCCACTGACCAAACTCCTCGTATTTTATAATTTTGTAGCAGTGACGATCATTGTGCTAGTTTTAGAAAAATAATTTGTGTATCTCAAAAATGTTTTTTTTTGCGGGGAAAAAACCATGTATTACTCATTCAAAAGGTCTTTACAATCATCTTGCACCAAATCTAGGACACTGGGAGGGCCCGATCGTAGCCACGTCACAGTTCTTTGACTAACTCTAGCAAACTTTGCTAAACAATCACTAGCTTTATTTTGGCTACGGGATACATGAGTAATACACGTCTCTCTCAAAGTTCTAAGGTACTTGATCTCATTCACTATGGAGGCATATACTGATTTGTCAACTCCCTCCCCTTGGATCATGGAAACAGCCATGAGCGAGTCCATCTCCATAGCAATGGGTGCTTCACTTCTTTGTAATGACAATGACAGTCCTTCCATACACGCAGTAAGCTCCGATTCCAGCGCATCCCGGCATGAAAACAACTGCCTACACGCAGAGAAGATAATACCACCCACCTCATCTCGTAGGATCATACCTGATCCGGCAGAACCACCGGCGTCGTAGGACCCATCAGTGTTCAGTTTTGCCCATCCTTGCTTGGGCGGATCCCACTTCAATTCTGGCTCTGTTGTACAAACTCGAGGGGGTTTAGCAATGAGTAAACAGCTCATCTTGCCCTTTCAGGGGTCCATATCTCCATTTACTTTGATTGCAATGAGCAACTCCAAGTAGCTCTGAAGAAATCTGCATGATGCATTCACTGGTGGGGCAGGCTTATGATGCACCACCTCATTACGCACATACCAACACCTCCAGAACGTAAATAGTAGTATGCTGCGTGTGGTTTGGTCCAGTTTTTCCAGGAGCTGAAATAACCATTCTTTGCCTGTGTACATAATCATTTTGATTGCTGGCAATTTCCACACCTTCGACATGGCCTCATATAGTTGACGAGCCAGCGGGCACCGAAGAACAGGGTGGAAATTATCTTCAGTTTCCACAGCACAGACCGGACACAGACTTGATACTTCAAGCCCTCGTCTTTGTTTGTTCTTCCACGTTGGGAGACTGTCCATACATAACCACCACGCAAAATTCTGAACCTTGGGAGGAACCTCTGCAGACCATACCAATTTCTAGAGGGATCTGTTGCCCTCTGGATTGCTACTCGAAGATACCGCATTACTTCTATGTTCCTCCTAAAAGGCCATATCATAGGCAGATTTTACAGAGAACTGGCCGTGACGCCCTGGGCCCCATGCTATCACATCCTCCTCCTTCCTTGGTGACACTCAAATTTTCAAAATTTCCATGACATCAGCTGCAGCAAAGTACCTCACCAACTGATCATACTTCCAGGAGCCATTATCATACAACAGATCAGCCACAAAACGGACGTGACATCGACCTTGTGGTGAGATCGGCCTGAAGGAGAAAGGCCGGGGGATCCAATTATCTCTCCAAATTCTAATACTCTTACCATTCCCGACCCTCCATAGCAAACCCTTTTTCAGCAGGTCCAATCCATGGCTTATAGCCTGCCATGAGGATGAGGCGTTCCCCGAGAAGACGGTATCCTCCAACTTCCCGTTAGGATAGTAACGTGCTTTAAGAACTCTCGCGCATAGACTGTTCGGCCTAGTGATCAATCTCCATGCTTGACGTGAGAGCAGAGCTTGATTGAATATACGGAGGTCTCGGAATCCAACTCCTCCTCTTGATTTAGGCTGGAGGAGATAGCCCCATCCTTTCCAATGCAGTTTCCTCTTGCCTTTCTCTGAACCCCAATAAAAAATCTTGATCATCCTTGTCAGATCATCACACAAGGAGAACGGTAACTTGAAAACCCCCATGACATACGTTGGTAATGCTTGGGCTACCGATTTAATGAGTGCCTCTCTTCCCGGCTGCGCTAAATGTCCATCCCCCCATTGTATCAGACGCTTTGTTAAACTCATTTGTAAGTTCTGAAATTTACCCTTGGACATGCGACCCTCTGGCGTAGGAAGACCCAAGTACCTTTCCTCAAAGAGTGTGCTGGTCACCTGAAGGGTAGTTCTGACCTGATTCTGTACTGGTTCCGGGCATGAAGCACCAAAAAACAGAGAGCATTTGTTATAATTCAAGAGTTGACCAGTTGCCGCACTATACATATCCAGTGCCTTTCTCACATGTAGGGCCTATTCTTGAGAATCTTCAAAGAACAAAAGAGTGTCATCCGCGAACAATAGATGTGAGATACCCGGCGCTCTTCTGCATATCCTAACTGGTGTGAGGACACCAGTTGATACTTGCTGGTTTAAGACCGCAGAAAGGCCATCTGCCACAAACAAGAACAAAAACAATGATAAAGGGTCACCTTGCCGAAGCCCACGCGTCGGTGCAAACGAATCCAAGAGGGTCCCATTTAATTTAACAGAGTATCTAACCGATGTGACACACGCCATAATCCAGTCCACCCACCGGTCTGAGAAGCCCAACTTTTGCATCATTTGCTTCAAGAAGCCCCAATCCACCCTATCATATGCTTTGGAAAGATCTACCTTGTATGCACAAAAGCTCTTCGAAGGGTCTTTTTCCTGTTTGATATAATGGATACATTCAAAAGCCACTAGTGCATTGTCCGTGATCATCCTCCCCGGAATGAAAGCACTCTGTTCAGCTGAAATAAGATCATCCAACAACGGGCGAAGACGGTTGACTAAACACTTGGAAATCACCTTGTATGTTACATTGCAAAGACTTATGGGCCTGAAATCAGAAACCTTAATAGGATTAGAAATTTTTGGAATGAGCACAATGGAAGTATTATTCACCCCTTCTGGTATTACGCCCGAGGTAAAAAATTCCTTTACTGCAGCCAGAATACTATCCTTCAGCACACTCCAGTTGCGCTGAAAAAACCGGGCCGAAAAGCCATCCGGACCTGGGGCCTTCAAAGGCCCGATTTGAAACAGGGCATCCGAGATCTCCTTGTCGCTGAACGGCGCACAGAGCTTGATATTATCCTCTGCTGACACCACTCGAGAAAAAAGATCCACAACAGTCGAGGGATCAATGTTCGGATCGGCTTTGTAGATGTTGTGAAAATATTCATTCGCAATGCGCCCCATTGATGCCATATCCGAGTAGACCACACCAATGCTGTCAGACAACTCCTTAATCTTATTCTTCCTGGCCCTCCACACTGCCTTGCTCTGAAAATACCTTGTGTTTCTATCCCCCTCCTTGAGCCAAGTAATTCGAGATCTTTGCAACCACATCATTTCCTCCTGGTACAATAATTCATTCATCTTGTCAGTTACACTTCTAATATCCTGCCTGTCAGCATTCATATTCATAAGCTCCTCCAATTGCGTGCGAGACTTAGCTAGCTCCCTCGTAACATTACCAAACTTCTTACTCCACGATCTTAATGCTGACATTGTTTTCGAGAGTGCTTGCTGCAGGTCAGCCATGCTATCAACCGAGCCAACTGAGTCCCACGCGGTTTTGACAACTTCTGGCAACACCGGATCCCTCTCCCAAAAAGTTCGTACCGACGAACGCCACCACCTAGTGGTTGTTGTTCCTCCTCTCCTTTGAGCACCAAAACCACATGATCAGAACATGGTGATGGAACATGTTTAACCAAAGCATAGGGAAACAGGTTTCTCCATGCATTACATGCTACAGCCCGATCCAACCTGACCCTCACGTTTCCGTTGCTGCTGCGCTTGTTATCATATGTAAACGGGACCCTGGAGAAGCCCAAATCCACCAACTCGCAGACCTCCAAAGTGTCTCTAAACGCCAACATTTGTGGTTCTGGTCTTGGGGTAGCCGAGAGATGTTCAAAACTCCAAAGTGCTTCATTAAAATCACCTATTACAAGTCATGGAAGATCACAAGTATTCTTCAAACTCTGAAGCTTCGTCCACATGAGATGACGATTTTCAGTGCGAGGTTCTCCATACACACAAGTAACTCTCCATTGGGTTCCACGCTCATGCATCCTCACTAAAGCATCAATATACCTTTCCTCTTTATCAACCACCTCCACAACACAAGACTCATGCCAGTAAAGGGCCAGACCCCCGCTCATACCATTGCTGTCCACACCCTCAAAGCCCTTAAGGCCCAATCTTGCCCGGATCCTTTTCATCTTGCTAGCCTTCTGTCTAGTTTCACATAGGAAGATAAAGTTGGGGGAATGCGACTGAGATAACGTCGCCAACTCACGAACTGTCCGGGTATTCCCCCCACCCCGGCAGTTCCAACTTAAGAAATTCATTGGACCCGGCGGTCCTCACACACGGAGGCCGCCTCATTCTTCTGGTCAGGTACCACTTCACTTCCTTCCTCCCCCTGCTTCCTCCTTTTAACGATTGGGACTTTGCCCGGGGTGTGAGCAGCACCCCCATCCACTTGGCTTCCCGTACCACCGCCACTTTCAAGCATCAACACAACATTCGACACTATGCCGGCAGAATTTTGTATTGCCTGCCCACTACCATTCACCGTGCCATCTTCAGCAATAAGCCTCTTACGAACCCTCCCTCCTACATCATCAACATGCAGATTATTATCTTCCGACTGATCAAGAGTTTCATTGGCAAGTCCTTCTTCCCGCCCTCTCCCGCCGCCATTAAACCTCATACTGCCTCCATCCCCTCTTCCCCCAGCGTCGCCTCTTCTCCCCCCACGCCCAGCACTTCCTGCAGCAAAGCTCCCACCCCTCGCACCAGATCTACCTCCCCGACCTACACCTCCTCCTCCTCCGCCCGGTTCATTATTCCAGTGGAGCCAGTCTCCCCATTCGCATGAGCTAGGCAAGTGAATGCCATCTCCGCACTGCTCAACTACATGACCCATGCATCCACAGAAGAAACAGAAATCAGGGAGCTTCTCATAACTAACCGGGTATTTCTTCCTCTCCTTCAAAGTGATTGGAACAAATCTCACAAGAGGCTTATACACATTAACAAACACTTTCACCCGTAGATAACTCGATGGGTTTATCTTTCCTTCATTCACAATAACCGTAAACGGTGGTTCTCCAACCTTTTTAGCAACCTTTTCCGCTAACTCCTTATTCCTTGTCAGCCCATCCGGAAGGCCTTTAATCCTTGCCCAGAGCGGGTACATGTCCAGAGCATACTCTGCTACGTTTGTGAATCCATCATACTCCACCAAAACTACTGGATCCCTTCGGAATTGCCACGGCCCCCTTCCATTACATGTTTCCAATCTCCCAAGCAATGGCACTGTGCAAGGAACAAGTTCGGACCTTTGATGTTAAAAGTGATCCCTTGGGCACATGCCCACGCGTTCCTCATCGAGTTCAATAGTGCCGAGTGGCTGAACGGCCGCATGGTATGAACCCTAAACAACGCTAACCACCTCACATCCCTGATCAGCTCCTCCACTTCTCCAGATAGATCCAAATCCTCCTCTTCTTCACCATGTAAGTTTAGCCCTTCAAACGCATCCTCAAGGGCCGGATCTGGGCCATAGTGATCCCATGCTTCCTCTTCGTCCTCCCCCAGATCGGACATGGCGTGATCCGCCGATGCCTCCTCCTGGGCCCTCTTCGGTTGCTGGCTCGTGCTTTCCAATCCTCCCTCTCCATCTGCTATCTTATCTTCCTCCCTTCGTACTTCCGCCTTTCCTCCCAACTCCCTCCTTCCTCCTTCCAACTGCAACAGATCCGCCATGCAACCCCTACGCAGCAAACCACCTCGAACGAGCGAACGATCCCGTCGGAGAGTGCAGGTCTTGCGGTGTTTGGATCTCGTGGACTTTGGCGGCGCCGCCAGAGGAAAAGGTAGACCCTAGGAGAGAAACCCTAGGGGAAATAATAGCAGGCGTATCTCAAAAATGTTCATCATGCATTTTGAAAAAATTCATCGTGTGTTGTGAAAATATGTCAACACCTTTAAAAAATATGGACCCTTTTAAAAATGCATGAACATACATTTTTCTTCGTGCAATATATAACCATATTTTCACTTTTCTTGTTTGTAAACGGGATATACATAAAACTAGCAAAATTGATTTTCTCTCAAATATACATTTTTAGTCTCTCAAATGATATACATAGAAAAGAAGTTTTTCATACATGTGTTTTCTGGCTCATGCGCGCACACATATGTGTGGTCTTTTTTCTTGTTACAACGAACACATGTGGCGACATAGTGGGGAACTCGTATTCCATGACCCGTGCGCTTGTGAGACAGCCAGCGCGCACCACCCCCGCTCCCCTGCGCGCCTTCTGGGCCGACCCATGTGGGGGCGAGGTGCCCTATGTTTTTTTCGATATTTCAAAAAAGTTCTGATTTTCAAAAAAACATTCGCAGATTGATGAATAAGTTCAACGAATTCAAAAGTAGTTCTTGAATTCAAAAACAATCACGATTTCAAAAGAATGAAAATTTTGAATTTTAATGAAAAACATTTATGAACATTTTTTATATTTTCTGACCAAATTTTGAATTCGATGAACATTTTTTGAACTTGAGGACAAATTATTTTTTTCAAGCACATTTCTTCTGAAAAATGGATGAACAAATTTTGAATTTGATGCGCATTTAATCTGTGAACAAATTTCGAATTTGATAAATATATTTTGAATTTGATGAACGAAAAAATGTTCATGAATTTGAAAAGAAAATTCACAAGGTAAAGAAGAGAAAGGAAAAGAAAAGAAAAAAAATTAAAACGAAAAAATGAAGAATAAAAGGAAGGAAAAAACCCCCAAAAATGGTCCGACCCATATGAACACCCAGCGCGCGAGGGGGGTGCACGCCAGGCCGATCACGGGGGACCGCGTGCCGAATAGGATTCCCCGACGTGGTGTGCTAGAAACAAACCAAACCAGGCCCAACAAGATCACACTCAGGAGACAATGAGTCTAAACCATTCAGCGTCTTAAGCGCCACTTAGGTCCAGTTCTTTTCACACAGGATTCTGCAGGATCTGCTTCTCCCAGAATCTGTTGTCGAGTTCTTTTCTGAAATTGTAGGTTGAGATTCTAGAAAGAGTTATGTGTTGAAATGTCTATACTACCCTTAGACAGAAATTGTTTGATGAATTTATTAACACCTTGTTGTTTCCAACAGTATCTAGTAAAATATGAGTACGAAAGTGATTTACGAATGTCATAAAAAGTGCTAAATATTACATTTAGAATGGATTTAAAGATTTGTTCGTTACAATAGTGTTATGGCAACCTGGTGCACACCCCCGTTCAACCTTGTGCTTGGCGCATTTAATATATATTTTATTAGTTCGCACCGGATGCCACACGTGCCAAGTTCCTGTTCGGCTGGTCCATATAGTTTTTTTTATAACCGGTTTTTTTGAACCTTCTAGAAGGTTCCAACCTTCTTGTAAAAATAACTCAACACTTTAAAAAATTATGGAAACTTTTTAAAATTGCATGAACATGCATTTTCTTCCTACAACACTTAACCATACTTTCGCTTTTCCTTTTTGTAAATGGGATATACATAAAAACTTGTGAAATAGTTTTCTCTCAAAAGATATACATTTTTTTAGTCTCTCAAAAGATATACATAGAAAGAAGTTTTTCATACATATGTTTTTTCGGGGTTTTTATAGGCATATGTTTTTTTTGGCTAATGCGCCCACACAAATGCGTGCCTTTTTTTTGTATTTAGAACAAACACACATATGGCGCGTGGTGTGCTAGAAACAACCAAACAATTAAACATACTAGAAGGCCCAGCACAATGAGTGGTAAAGTCCCCCCAAAAATTACAGAAAGCCGAAAACCAGGCCAACAAGATCATACAGCTTCTTTTTTTTTTAGGAAACAAGATCATACAGATGACTCACTCAATCACGAGACAACGAGGCCAAACCCTCTGAGAGTCCCTATAAGACACCCGTGTGGTTCAAGGAGCTGTGGCTTTGCACAGGTTGATCCAACTGTGCCGGCAGTTTAACTAAAACAAGGCAATGCAGAGACCCTTAGCATTCCGGCACCATAGTAAACGATACTGTACGTCTGGTTAACTATAGGATCACGTTTTTTTGCTCGGTTTTTATTTCGAACATTTTATGAAAATATTAATATATATGCTGAACAAATTTTGAATACACATTGAACATTTTAATATACATTAAACTTTTTTTTAAAGTATGGATTTTTTTGTAAAAACAACACTGAACAAATCATACACAATGAATATTTTGTCGTATACGTTGAACAACTTCTTAATATATGGTGAACAAATTTCGAATACACAGTGAATATTTTGTAACAGGTTGAACAATTTCTTAATATACGACGAACATTTTTGTAATATACACGATGAACAGTTTCGTAATGATGGTGAACTTTTTTTATAATATATGGTGAACATTTTCTTACTACACGGTGACCTTTTATATAAATAGGCAAAAAAGATAAGGAAAAAAAGAAAAAGAAACAGAAACAGAAAACTTGAAAAAAAGGAAAAAAACAAATGAGAAAAATAGAAATGAACTGGAAAAAACAACTGAAAACCGACAAAACAGCTAAACCAAGAAGAAAAACGAAAACAAACCTGAAGGAAACAGCTAAGGAAATATCAGCGAACATTTTTCAAATGCACAAATATTTTTTGAAAATTTATCAAAAAATACAAACGCCCAAACTTTTTCTAATTTCTTTGATTTTTTTTCAAGTGAACAGGCAACAGTCGACTCCACATAAATAACGTATGCAAGTTCGAATGGTCAATGGTCGACTGGCGACCGGTCAACCATCACCTGATCGAAGGAAGCCAGAGCGAGCAGCTCGGCCCACTGGCCGATGCGAAAAGGAGCGCCCAAGCACCGTTGACGCGATGGGCATCGACTAGGAGCACTCGACAACCAGAAACGACACAGAGCAAACGCACAAGGGGGGCGGGGTCACAATTTGACGGTGATGTTACCTTATATGTGCTATAACAAAATCCCCTAGTCACTGTAGTCAGTCCATTAACAATTTAGGTTTCTCCAGCTGTGTTGTACCACAACTTGTTCACTCCATAGCACGTTCTCGGCTTCATCCAGCTATTGGATGAGATCTTCCATCTCAAGAAGTACCGATGGTTGTTTGCAGTAAATTGAGACATTTAAAGTCAACATTCTGAAATCCCAAACGTAAAGAGGAGAAGGTGCCCGGACCACCGAAAGCCCTATTCTAATCCCGAACTCAAATGCACCCTAATAAACAGTAAAAAGTTAGAAAATAAATTTTAAAAATTCTGAATTTTTTTATGGTAAACCTTTACAAATGTTTTGTATGCTTGCAAAATTTCAGCAAGAAATGACGTTCGTGGAAGTCATGGCAAAAAAAAAAAAAAATCGACACTACCAAATGTTTCCAAAACTAGAATTTTGGAGCATCGATTTTTTTTTTTGCCACAAACTTCAATGAATGTTATTTAGTGCTAAAATTTTGCAAGCGTACAAAACATTGGTCAAAGTTTACAACAAAAAAGTTTCAGATCTTTTTGAATTCTTTTCGATTTTATTGTTCATGAGTGAGCATTTGAGCTCAGAAGCAGATACTCCAGGTCCCCTGGACCACCCCCATTGTTCGACATCATTATTAAGAGTAAAGATGAAGATAAAGAAACATGTGGGCTATGTCAGGAGCATACGCCTCCACATCTCTTCCTGAGAAATACAAGCAGTCAAAGATTCCATTATCATTCAGGACAGAGGTGATGAAGCGTCCCCCCACTGACACTGTTGCGTTGCATTTGCATAGCTTGCACTGCCAGGCAAACAATTAACATGCTGGTGCCCACAATGCAGTGTCAGTTTTTTCATGAAAAATGGAACTTTCTGAAACAAGTCAAATGAAACCAACTGTTCACTCAGAAGAAGTATTCATCATACAACAGGGAGGCAGGGAATAGACAAGATTAATAAGTAACTACACAGCAGAATGAACCAATGGAGGAACTAACAACAGCTCAATCATGTGCAATCTTCTTTAACAAAGCTAGCTCGCTTGGCCCCGCTATACAGATCAATGAGAAGCACTTTTGTCTCATGGCCTGAACAAAGCATGTTAAGATTTGTGATTTGACACGCAACATAATCAACGCGTTTATACATCTCAATTCATTTGTGTTGAATGTGGCTGATTATAGAGCTCGCAGAATGTCCAACCTGAAAATGTGTTACCGTCTGCCATGTTTTCTTTAACATGCTACGCGGCAAATAGTCAGTGTAACATCAACCAAAAGCGCATTTGCTAGAACATTTTAAAAAAGAACATCATGCAAGGCTGATGTGGCCTTGCTGACGGCACTGATGTCTAGCAATTCTATCAAGCAAAGGGGCAATTATGTTACTATCATAAGGACCAAAGGGGCTGATATGATAATTTGTATCATAAAGACCAAAGGTAGGTCATCAACACATCTATATGAACAAATATTGGCTTCATTATGTTGACAAACATAAGGAAGTTTGGTGAACCAAACCATGCCACACGGAACGTAGAGTTGAAACAAACAAAGGGTTGTCAAACAACATAATCAAGCCAATAATAATGTGGCATGGTTTGGTTGTCAACATGTCACACCAACCACAGGATAACTTCATATTTTCTCAAAAATACTGGACCAAACTATGTTCAAATAGGTGGCGTTAGTTATCAGACTACCAGTGAATATGTGATTAGGTAATTAGCAACTATTTGCAACAATTTTGAGCCAATCAGTGGGGGTGTTCAGTCTCATATGTCCTTCTGTTTATTAATTTCAGATGGAAGTTCATCAATGTACCCAATCCGTACTCGTCTGAAAGAATTTATTGCACTTCAATCCCTCCTACCAGAACACCCACTCCAATGGATAGTAGTACCACACACTTCACCAGCCATTCAAACCACAAGATAAAATGGTACCACTGACAATTCAGCATTCATAGTGAAAGAGTACAAAAAAAAAACGTAGGTATTTCCATGATTCCTGAATCTGATTGAAAACCAATCTCCCAACAAATAATCATAACCACTAAAAAGATACATTTGCCCACACAGCCCTTGTGTTTTATTAGTAACAGATATGGGTAACATGACTAATCACCACCACCGCTTGCAGATAAATCTACAGAGGCGCGAATACGACACATCACAAACATTTCATGAATTCACGCCCGTCGCAAGTTCCTCTAAGCCTCCATTAGCTCACCAATATACAATCACAACCTCAAATGCATTCAATTAGTGGTAGAGGAATTATTCTGAACATTACCTTCAAACAAAAGATTCCAAAATGCAGACATTTTTCAGGAGCTTGCGTTTCTTGGGACCCTGTCACCGTCCGAGCAGAAGAGGTTACCAGCTGTGGAAGATATCGGAGCACTTGCCTTTGAACCAGCGGAGGCCCCTCCGCAGCGAGGACTTCACTTTCCCTTCCACTGAGTAGGCCTTGTAGCTCGCCACCCGCCGCCGCCGCTTCATCTCCGGGTCGCTGAAGCACCATATGTTGGCGCTTCCACCACCCCCACCTCCCCCTCCGCTGCCGCCGCTCCCCACGCCACCTTCCCTCCTCCCCGGGGGCGGGGGCAGTGCGAGGCGCGGAGGCGGGGGGAGAGGCGGAGGCGCCTTCGTGTAGATCTCGATCCGCCGGTCGCCTGCGCCGGGGAAAGCGCCGTCTTTCGGCGCGGAGGAGAAGTATGCGTTGGCTTGGGGGGCGACAGAGGAGAAGTAACCATTGCCGTGGAAGATGGTGGGGTCCGGGGCCGAGGACGGCGGGGGACGGAGGTCGCGCTGGTAGGGGCGGTGGTAGTCGGCCATGGAGAGGAGCGGGAGGAGGAGGTGGTGGCGGTGGAGATGGGGAGGAAATGGAGTGCCGGGGAAATTCGGAATAGTCGTCTAGCTTTTTGTTTGGAAGGACAGTGGGAGAAAGGGAAAGAAGAGGACAGACCAAAGAATATTCATTTCCTTCGGGATGTGGAGCTTTATTTTTCTTATTTCAACCCCTCGGCAAAAAAATGATAAATCATATACTCCTACTTCCTCTAATCCATATTACTTGTCACAGTTTTAATATGGCTTGATGATATAAACCTTGGAGGTTCTGACCTTTCAACAAGAAGCACTCCTTTAAGTTGGATGGATATCGACTTTGACGATCCAACTACATCTTACATTGGATACTAGACGACACGAGTGATAATCAGTCACTAACTCAATATCTTGAAGTTTACGGCATGGTCAATTTAATCACGAAGGTCTAATTCATGCATGCAATCGAGGACAACGAACTATAAAAAATAGTAAGGTAAGATGTACAAATAAAGATGAAACATTGGTAGAAGATGGGGTTTCAAGAAATGGTTTATTGGAAGGGACATGAGAGTATGCATGAGAAAGGGAAAGAAGTGGAAGCTACAAGAATTTTGGTTTCTTTCCCATGTATGAAATCTTTTTTTTTCCTGTATATCAATCCCTCAATAAAAAAAACATATAGGATTTTAATTTGGTGATACGCACCTTGAGTGTCCTAGTCATTTAAAGGAAACACTCCTTTGCATTGGATGGAGATCAACTTTGACGACCCGACTACATCGTACGTCAGACATGGGACAACACGCATTAACAGTCACCAGACCATTTCACTTAAAGGTTACCGACAATATTGGATGCACACCACCTAACCATGAAGACCTAGTCCATGTGTGCAACCGAGAACAAGTAAGACCTCGTGCTTAAAGAAAGCAAGAACTGTGAAGATATGATGACCCACAAGTATATGGGATCAATCGTAGTCCTTTCAATAAGAGTGTCGAACCCAATGAGGAGTAGAAGGAAATGACAAGTGGTTTTTAGTAAGGTAATGTCTGCAAGCGCTGAAATTGTAAGTAACAGAGTAGTTTGATAGCAAGACAATTTGTAACGAGAAACTAACGGTAATAGTAACAAAAGTGCAGCAAGCTAGCCCAATCCTTTTGAGGCAAAGGACGGGCCAAAACGGTCTCTTATGATAGGCAAAGCGTTCTTGAGGGTACACGGGAATTTCATCTAGTCACTTTCATCATGTTGGTTTGATTTGTGTTCGCTACTTTGATAATTTAATATGTGGGTGGATCGGTGCTTAGGTGATGTTCTTACTTGAACAAACCTCCTACTTATGATTAACCCCCTCGTAAGCATCCGCAACTACGAGAAAAATATTAAGAATAAATTCTAACCATAGCATTAAACTTTTGGATCCAATCGGTCCCTTAAGGAATAGCGCTTAAACTAGGGTTTATGTTTCTGTCACTCTCGCAACCCATCATCTAATAACTACTCCACAATACATTCCCTCAGGTCCAAATATGATGAAGTGACATGTAGTCAACGTTCACATGACATCACTAAGGGAATCACAACATATATACTATCAAAATATTGAACACATATCAAGTTCACATGATTACTTGCAACAAGATTTTTCCCGTGACCTCAAAAACAAAAGTAACTACTCACAAATGATAATCATGCTCAAGATCAGAGGGGTATTAAATAGCATAATGGATCTGAACATATAATCTTCCACCAAGTAAACCATATAGTAATCAACTACAAGATGTAATCAACACTACTAGTTGAAGGAAATATGCCCTAGAGGCAATAATAAAGTTATTATTTATATTTCCTTATATCATGATAAATGTTTATTATTCATGCTAAAATTGTATTAACCGTAAACTTAGTACATGTGTGAATACATAGACAAAATAGAGTGTCCATAGTATGCCTCTACTTGACTAGCTCGTTAATCAAAGATGGTTAAGTTTCCTAACCATAGACATGTGTTGTCATTTGATGAACGGGATCACATCATTAGAGAATGATGTGATGGACAAGACCCATCCATTAGCTTAGCATTATGATCATTTAGTTTTATTGCTATTGTTTTCTTCATGAGTTATACATATTCCTCTGACTATGAGATTATGCAACTCCCAAATACCGGAGGAACACTTTGTGTGCTATCAAACTTCACAATGTAACTGGGTGATTATAAAGATGCTCTACAGGTGTCTCCGAAGGTGTTTGTTGAGTTGGCATAGATCAAGATTAGGATTTTGTCACTCCGTGTATCGGAGAGGTATCTCTGGGCCCTCTCGGTAATGCACATCAATATAAGCCTTGCAAGCAATGTGACTAATGAGTTAGTTGCGGGATGATGCATTACAGAACGAGTAAAGAGACTTGCCGGTAATGAGATTGAACTAGGTATGATGATACCGACGATCGAATCTCAGGCAAGTAACATACCGATGACAAAGGAAATGACGTATGTTGTTATGCGGTTTGACCGATAAAGATCTTCGTAAAATATGTAGGAGCCAATATGAGCATCCAGGTTCCGCTATTGGTTATTGACTGGAGATGTGTCTCGGTCATGTCTACATAGTTCTCGAACCCGTAGGGTCCGCACGCTTAACGTTCGATGACGATTTGTATTATGAGTTATGTGTTTTGGTGACCGAAGTTTGTTCAGAGTCTCGGATGAGATCACGGACATGACGATGAGTCTCGAAATGGTCGAGAGGTAAAGATTGATATATTGGAAGGTTATATACGGACACCGGAATGGTTTTGATAAGGTTAGGGGATTTATCGGAGTACCGGGAGGCTACCGGACCCCCCGGGAAAGTTAATGGGCCTAATGGGCCATAGTGGAGGAGAGGAGGCAGGCCACGGGAGGTGGCGCGCACCCCCTTGCCCAATCCGAATTGGACAAGGGGAGGGGACGCGACCCCCCCTCTTTCCTTCTCCTTCTCCTTCTCCCTCCTTTCCCCTTTCCCCTCTCCGTTGGAAGGAAAGGGGGGTGAATCCTACTAGGAATGGAGTCCTAGTAGGACTTCCCCCTCTTGGCGTGCCCCCCTTGGGCCGGCCTCCTCCTCCCCCCTCCTTTATATACATGAGCTGGGGGCACCCCAAAGACACAACAGTTGTTTCTTAGCCGTGTGCGGTGCCCCCTTCCACAGTTTACTCCTCCGGTCATAGCGTCATAGTGCTTAGGTGAAGCCCTGCGCGGATCACATCACCATCACCGCCGTCACGGCGTCATGCTAACGGAACTCTCCCTCGATCCTCTACTGGATCAAGAGCTCGAGGGACGTCATCGAGCTGAACGTGTGCCGAACACGAAGGTGCCATACGTTCGGTACTTGGATCGGTTGGATCGTGAAGACGTTCGACTACATCAACCGTGTTAATCTAACGCTTCTGCTTTCGGTCTACGAGGGTACGTGGACACACTCTCCCCTCTCGTTGCTATGCATCTCCTAGATAGATCTTGCGTGATCATAGGATTTTTTTTGAAATTGCATGCTACGTTCCCCAACAGTGGCATCCGAGCCAGGTCTATGCGTAGATGGTATGCACGAGTAGAACACAAAGAGTTGTGGCCGATAATAGTCATACTGCTTACCACCAGCGTCTTACTTTGATTCGGCGGTATTGTTGGATGAAGCGCCCCGGACCGACATTACATGACCGCGTTCATGAGACTGGTTCTACCAACGTGCTTCGCACACAGGTGGCTAGCGGGTGTCTGTTTCTGCAACTTTAGTTGAATCGAGTTTGACTACGGCCGGTCCTTGTTGAAGGTTAAAACAACACTCTTGACGAAAAATCATTGTGGTTTTGATGTGTAGGTAAGAACGGTTTTTTGCTTGAAGCTCGTACCAGCCACGTAAAACTTGAAACAACAAAGTAGAGGACGTCTAACATGTTTTTGCAGGGCATGTTGTGATGTGATATGGTTATCGGTGTCAAAACCGGCAAATCTCGGGTAGGGGGTCCCGAATTGTGCATCTAAGGATTGATAGTAACAGGAGACAAGGGACACGATGTTTTACCCAGGTTCGGGCCCTCTTGATGGAGGTAATACCCTACATCCTGCTTGATTGACTTTAATGAGTATAGGGGTTACAAGAGTTGATCTACCACGAGATCATAATGGCTAAACCCTAATTGTCTAGCTTGTATGATTATGATTACCTCTACGGACTAAACCCTCCCGTTTATATAGACACCGGAGGGGGCTAGGGTTGTACAGAGTCGGTTTATAGAGAAAGGAATATTTATGTCCGCACGCTAAGCTTGCCTTCCACGCCAAGGAGAGTCCCATCCGGACACGGGAGGAAGTCTTCTGTCTTGTATCTTCATGACCCATTAGTCTGGCCCACGTCACATAGCTCGGACGCCCGAGGACCCCTTAATCCAGGACTCCCTCGGTAGCCCCCGAATCAGGCTTCAATGACGATGTGTCCAGCGCGCAGGTTGTCTTCGACATTGCAAGGCAGGTTCCTCCTCCGAATACTTCAAAGCATCTGACCCGAAGAGTTATATTCGACTTTTCATTTAATGTCATACCCTTTGGCTCCCGCGCCTCCATCTCTTCTGCTTCCACGTGTCAAATGAATACAAAAGGTCAGAGTATTTTTTGCACATAACACCCTGGCCATAAAAAGGCGTCTATTTAAAGGGATCGGATCTCAGATGCCATTCCACACCAGGTGGAAAAATCCTTAGAGCTTGCTACACTACAAAAAGATACACTTCCATGATGATACGTGTTTGTCATAGTAGGTCACGTTTTCTGTCATGGATGTACATCCATGACGATTTTATGACAGAGTCAAGATAGTCATACCTGTGTTGTCCACTTCCATGACGAAAAATCGCGCGTCATAGAAGTGCTTTCGTCAAGGGTGACCAACACGTGGCATCCACCGTAACGGAGCGCCATTAAGCTACCGGGTCCGGTTTTGGATCCGATAACCCGTTAACAGCCCGGACCAATGGCGATTTTCCACGTGTAAAATCATCATTGGCTGGAGGAAACACGTGTCAGCTCCCCTTTGGCACAGGTGTCACTCATCCAATGGGCGAGATGCGCTTATGAAATGTTGACACATGGACTAGCCCAAAAGTGGCCCATAAAGTTTAAATGGGCCGGCCCAACTAAAGGTCCACAAGATTTTGTGGTCCATAATGGGCCAGCCTAGCAAAAGGCCCACGAGATTTTGCGGACCATAATGGGCCGGCCCAGCTAAAGGCCCACAAGATTTTGCGGGCCATAATGGGCCGGCCCAGCTAAAGGCCCGCGAGATTTTGCGGACCATAATGGGCCGGCCCAGCTAAAGGCCCACAAGATTTTGTGGACCATAATGGGCCGGCCCAGCTAAAGGCCCACAAGATTTCACCGACCATAATGGGTCGGCCTAGCTGAAGGCCCAAAAGATTTTGATGACACTAGTAGGCCGATCCATTAACAGGCTGCCATGTTTTGGGCCAAATGCCGACCCATATTTGATCCGGTCCATTAGTAGTCTGCCACGTTCCAGGCCTAATAAAGGCCCATATGAGATCCGACCCGTTAAAAGCCTCCCACGTTCTGGGCCAAATTACGGCCCAGATCAGGTCCGACCCTTTGAGAGCTTTGGGCTAAATTATGGCCCATATCAGATTCAGCCCGTCAACTGGACACTATGCTTTTGGGCCCACTTGATAAAGGCCCATTTAGTAATTCGGCCTGATATTAGTTTCGGCCTGTTAAAGGCCCGCTTAACATTTCGGCGCTATATACATTTCGGCCTGTTAAAAGCCCGTCATATAGTTGGGCCTAACTACGGTCTCGTTTGCATCCGGCTTGCTCACAGACGATAATCTGATTGGGCCAAATAAGGACCGAGACAATTTTGGCTTGTTATAAGCCCATGATTTGATTGGCACAATCATGGGCCGGGGTCTATTTCGGCCTGCTGCCGGCCCGTGAGCTGTTCGGCACTTTCCAGGCCCAACCTACTTTTCAGCCTCCTAAAAGCCCATTGAGTTTTCTTGGGAAAGTAGGGTCGGCGGTTTACTCGGCCTATTAAAGGCCCGAATCTACTAGTGGGCCAGTTTATATTTAGGCCTGTTAACGGACCAAGATGACGGGGCCCATGATGTGGATCATACATAGTGATTTGCATGACGGCCCGATTATGTACCGTAATTTTATGGTTTGGCCGATTTACTGCGAAGACATGATATATATACAGTAAAATAACTGCAGCATCGTGAATAAGAAAAAACCCTAGACTGTACAATAAAGAAATTACGGCATATTACATCCACTGGGCATCAAAGTTCTCCACTATGATAATAAAGCACAAGCAGACAGCAGATTACATACACTGGGCATCAATGATCGCCACCAATGCAATTAAATATGCCGACAAAATAATATACAAAACCGACAACACTTCAATAGAGATCAAGAAAGGTTAGCCCTGCTCGGGAGCTGCAGCGCAAGCAGCTGAGCAAGCTGATGAGACTGCACTTGTTTGACACTTATATCATCCTCACTCTGAAAGATAAACAAGTAGACAGATGACAGGTTTTGCACATATAAGTATCAGTGCTGACAATTCATCACATTTCTTACTGACGAATAAAGTGACACGGTTTAAAATAGCATTAACACAATATGGTACTGTTCAGGTCAAGACATGGCAGGAAATGACATTGTGAAGGAGTTGGCAGCTTCACGACACCACTGGATTACAGATCAAGAACTCATAAGTATCAATGGTTAGTGTGTTGTCAATTTATCCCATTTCAGATTGGCAAAATAAGATCACTTGCTCTGTATAGTTTAATTTACATGGTATGAAGAAGGAACTTGGTTGTATAACTGAAAACTTAAATTGAGAAGGACAAACTTTTGTTTATGAAGTACATATAAACTTTAAACATGCAATTTGATGCAAACACCAAAAATAAACAGCTGTTGCAGCCATGCCTAGCCAAATATACACAACAAAGTTTGAAGGCTTGAGAAGGACAAACTTACATTATTGGTGAAGGCAGGCTCTATAAAGCCCTTGTCCATGCTGATGGGGGGGGGGGCAATTCAAGAAGTTTACCACAGAATCTTCTTCATAACCATTGCCTTTATTCTACATTTTGTTAAGAACAAATATAGATGTGACAATATAAGAAAAAATGGAGAATATTTAAGATAAGATGAAGAGTGATGCTACATAACCAAGCAGCTATAAATATAAGTACAACAATACAGGCAAAAGGTACAGCAAAGAGCAATGTAGAGCTAAACTTCTTCAGTACCATCGGTGTTATCCAACCTTATGGTAAGAGTAAATATAGATCTTATGTGTAGAAAATGGAGGGCAAAGGAAAATAAGCTGCAGAGTGATGGTACATGAACAACTACCTGTCAATATAAGTACACTGATAAAGGACAACAGGTACTTACAAGAACAATGCAGAGCTAAAAAAATTCATTGGCATTGGATATATTCTACACTAATGTAACCATTCATACAGATCGGATAATTTGGAGCGAACAATTGATAAGCAAGATATCATGCATACTGTTGTCACATAATGAACCAGGTATGTATGCAAGTACAGTGATACAAGACAACATGTACTAACAAGAGCAAAGCAGCGGGCAGCATATTTGCGATATCCTGTCATTCTTTTCAAACTGGAATTCCTTTTCGAGCAGATTTCCTGCAAAAAAGATCCGTAAGGCACATGCGGAAAAGTAGAAGTTCAAATTGTCATGCGATATCACAGACAGTACCTCATCCTCGGAACGAGACCAGTGCATAACAAGGTTTTTCCATTCAATGTCTTCTAAATTTAGCACAGGAGACTTCACCAGAAATTCGTTTATAGACTTGTCATCAAAGTGTGATTTCCTCAAGTAACACCGATACTGCTGCAATGCTTCCTTGAAAAGTGCAAGCAAGCTTTGCTCATCATGACTATCCAGATTGATCCTCGCCTACTTACAACAATGTAATGTAAATCATTGATGTGTTCAATCAGCAGAAAATAGGAAAATAATCACCATGAATAATAGCACTTACACGTAAGTGGGACAGGAAGATGTGAAAATGGTGTTTGTCTTCACTATAATCTTCCCATGATGGGAATATATGCACGTAGTCCCTAACAACATTGAAAGCATTGTCTTTTAAGCTGGGAATAACTGGAATGGGGTTCCAATCTGCAGGATTTGGCCGTCTCTACAATTGGGATAGGTCTTCGGCTGATGGACTTGCTGTACTTTTTGCTGGAGTGGGATTTTTATGTGGTACGACTAGTGTTATGGCAACTCAAATCGGCATACCTTTTGCTGGAGTGCAGGTCCTGTGTGGTGGGGCTAGTGGTGTGGCCAGTGAAGTATGGGTACAGTCTGCTGGAGTCGGTCCTACATTTTGTGTCACTAGTTGTACAACCAATATAAGTGGGGTGATGTCTGATTTCTTCGGCACAACCATGTTTTTCAAGGACTTTGCTGGTGCTCCTTCTGGTTCGGCAATCACCCTCTTCCTTTTTGATGTCTGATGCACAAGAATAACATTTGAGTGGAAAAACATGATATGATGAAAGATGGAATATGTATTGATAATGGATGGGCATGGCATCTCGACATATATGATGAGTAAACTAAGCAGATGGTGGTGCAACAAAGTAGAAGAAATGCAAGACAACATATGCAAGATACGTGCAATCAATTAAAACTTGCCAAATTAGAACAGGCACCTTGATGGGTGAACAGGACAGACCATCTACCTTTGACTCCTCGAGGTTAGAATAGTCATTGGGATCATATTCTGAACAAGAATCAACAGGCAGGGAGCGTATGAGTTTCATTGCATCCAGAATGGCACTCAATGCCTTGGTGCCAATTTTGTAAGTCATTGCAGTGTTTAGCTTCAAGAGTGGACTGCTGCTAGTGTGACACAAAGCAGCTAAACAGATCATAGTGTAGATATAACGGGAAAACCGTAAGCATCAGAGTAAAATCAGCAAAGTGGAACTTGCTGGAATATATGTGCTAGTATTGCCGGTACGGCTAGAAAGGCTTCGGATACCAGCTCTCTTCAACTGAAGGTGCGGTATTGTTAATATCAGTGTAACTCTCAAAGGCGACATAGCTCCCCGCATTTCCTTACTATTCTTATAGGATGCAAGTGGGCAGGCCACTACAAATCCTATTCCCATGTTTACAAAATCCAACGAATCAAAGAGGCCCGAAGAGTTCAAAGTGTCCATCACAACCGACCATATAGACCTCTACACTGCAAATGTCCGTGCTCATCTTCACTACAAGGAACATACTGTACTACTATCATACTCCCTCCGTTCCAAAATATAAGTCTTGGTAGAGATTTCCACTATGGATCACATACAGATGTATCCAGATACATTTTAGAGTGTAGATTCACTCATTTTGCTCCATATGTAGTCCATGGTGGAATCTATACAAAGACTTGTATTTAGGAACAGAGAGAGTACTTATTAAAGAAGAACGGAAGAGGAACATGCTAAAGAAGAGCAAGTAGATTTTGGATAATAAAATGTTCTGTACGCAGTGCCCACACATGATGAACCAGATCGCATTAAGAAAGCAACCCCCTACTGTCTCTCTATATGTGGTGCATGTGCTTTTTCGAAAGTAAAGTAGGAACAATAGCTGACCAATTAAATGTTATCTGTTTTAGTAATATCAGCATCATACCAGATTCGTACTTGAGCAACAAGTTTGGAATTATGAGTGGCACATTGTTTAGCTTGATGGATTCAGGAGCAATGTTAAGCAGGTGCGATGATGGTACTGAATATAAAGGCATGTCTGCATGCAAGTCGCGTGACTTTTGTCATTCGGGTTAGTCGACCATTTCAGGCGGTTGGATGAAGATCGTACGTCCCCTAACCCTTCTTCTTCCTCGTCTCTGATTCTTCCCATACAGAACACCGCACGGGCCACCGGCCCCCACCGCCTGTGTTCCTCCGCCACACCCACCCCCACCCCCGCCCCCACCCGCATTGAGTTTTCTTCGTTCGGCGAGGCCCCACCACCGCGCCCCCACAACCACCGTCCCCACTCGAGCCCCTTCGCTCGCACCGGCGGACTCCGGCGAGCTCTGAAAAATCGACTGACCCAATTTTGAAATTTAGTCTACTGTGATTTAACTAGTGTGGAATATAAAAGGGGAAAACCATAAGCATTGGGAGTATAGTGTTGAGCGTGCCATGGCGGATCTGAAGGTGCAAACCAGACAAAGGCAACTTCGCAACCAATGTTTGCTTTCAACTAGCAAGTAAGTGATGGACAAGAAATTAGAGTAAAGCAGTGGCGATCTATATTCTTGCTGTGATAAATAAGTTGAGTAGATATGAAAGAGTACCGCCTCTGGTGCGGCGCCGTGTATGCATCTGCTGAGAATTTGACGGTGTTGCGATAGCGATGGCTGTCGGCAGTGTGGAAGCAGATCTAGGAGGGTAGATGGTGGCGGCGGGGCGCGGTGGACGAGACGGTCGTAGGAGCGGCACCGACAAGGTGGACGACGACGGGGATGAAGCGAGAGGACGGGATGCAAGGATTCCGGTCCGAAGCCATGGATGAGAGAGGTCGATCTCTTGTAATGGACGGCGGCGTCAGGGTATCAGCTCCGACATGGTGGAGGAGGACGGCGGTGGATGGGGTGGCGTACGGAGGAGGCTGGGGTGGAGAGGGTGTTTTGGCGCCCACGGAGTTCGAATGGGGAAATGTAGGTGGAGAGGAAGGGGGAACCATGTCTTCAGGGCGCGCTTGTCTCAAATGCGAGGAAATTTACAAACTTAGCCCCCGTTTCAAATTTCCTACATCACAAAAATATTAGTCGGTTGGGGATAGGACGGTAATCTCGCATACACCGAATATTTATCGACGAGAGTTTGTTTTTGGCGCCCACCGTGTATGAATTGGGGAGGGAGTCGATTTCGGCCGAGGACACATTATGTTTTGGCGCCCACTGTGTATGAATCCGGATGAGAGGCGGTTATGTCACGTTTGAGTGAAATTACAAACCTACCCCTATCGAAACCTATAGAAATCGAGCAGATAGGCTTTACGTGGCAGGGATAGGCAATAGTAATTTCCATTTCGCAGATTTTGGTTTTGGGCGGTTACTACGACTTTCCCCACTTCGTTCAAATTTTGCAGAGTGCACATTTACCGTGCCAACTCAATACGAATCCCGTTTGTATTTTGTTTTTTTGGGCGGGATCCATTTTCGATTGGAATAAAATTCTATATACATCATTTTTTATATATACTTTCAAAAGCACAACACCCTTATACATAAATATGGTTTACAAATGGCATGATCTCAGATTCATAAGGTTGTATCCATAAATTTGGATTTTCAAATATCTGAAACCACTTTATGTTGAGATCCAATGTATGCATTCCTCGCTAACTGTCTCTAATTAATGTGTGTTTCATGCGGTTTTTCTTTACTTCTCAAACATGTATAATGTGTTTCACACACACAACATATAGTGTAATCCCGTTTAGACATTAATTTCATATAAACCATGCATTGTTTCTAATTAAAGAATCTATGGATCACCAATATTGATAAACTATATAGCATTACACGTGTCCCCAAATTCAAATGAATATGCATGTTTGATACACCAATTTGCGTTATGATATTATCGATGTCATGATCTCCAGTTTAAATATTTTAATCACATTTAATCCAGATATTCGTCTCATATAACTATCACTCATGCTTATATAGGACTATCTCTCTAGACCTATACGCGTTCATCGTCTCTCGGGTATCTCTCGTGCTACCTGTATGTCGACAATGATCTTTTATCTTCGTAACACACTTTTGGTACTCTCTCCCTCGACCTTCATCACTCTATCTCTCTCTAAGTATATCTCGCTCCCTGCTATGTGTCTCTAACTATGATTCTCCATGTGGAATCTCTTTCTCTCACACAAACACAAAACTTTGTCTCCCGGGGTCTCATTTCTCTCTACTATTCCCCTATGTGCCACTCGCACACCCCTCATAGAGATGTCTTTCGCTCCTTAGGTATGAGAACCTACGACTCTTCCTCTTAAATATCTCTTTCTCACACACAAACACAAACTTTGTCTCCCAGGGTCTAATATTTCTCCACTATTCTCTTGTATGTCGCTCACACACACTCTCTCCCCCTAGAGATATCTTGCGTTCCCCCATATGTCTCTCTAGCTATCACTCTCGTTGTGAAATATCTTTCTCTCCCGCAGACACAAAACTCCGTCTCTTGGGATCTCATTTATCTCCGATATTTGTTTGTATTTGAGTCACATGCACCATGTCTTCATCTCTCTCACACCCACACACATAACTCAGCCTTCTGATCCACTTGACTCCTATCTCTAACGCACACTAGCTAGCATCTTTATCTTTCTATTTATCTGTTTCTTCATCAACCTTCTTTCATTTATAGGTTGATCTCTTTTGCACAATCGTTGTGCCTCACTCCCTCTGCTTGCCATAGATGCATGCTCCAGCCCACACCACTATCTCTTAAAGACAAAAACACATGCTCAATTGTCGGGCCTTCTTCCCTGCATTCTCACATGCATGCATATTGTCATACTGATCCGTCTCTCCCATGTCGTTGATCTTATGACTTATGTCTTCTTTCTTTTATCTCGATCATGCGCGCGCACACACACACATCCCACGTATACATATATACCTCTCACACATGCACGTTCAAGGTCTCTATGTCTCCATACGTAGTTAATTACCCTCAACCCTAATTCCACATTGAATCGTTCTCTTTTTGTGTGCACATAAATTCCGCCTGGATGGGTAAAACACACACTCACACTTAACAATCTCCTTCTAGCTACCCCCTCTCACTCTTCCCCTATATCCCCGAAACCAATAAGACCATCCCTTCGTTTAATTCCCGCCTACATGCACCATCGATATATAGTAGTCTTCCTCGGTGTCTCTCGAACAAACACGTTCTCTCGATGTCAACTCCTCTCACGCCCACACACCTTCTCTTCCCTGTCTGCGGGCATTTTCTCTCTCGCACCCCATCGTTAGTGGCTTCTGCCATACACATCACCTCTCTATGATAAAGCCATGCACACTTAAATTACATCCGCCATCGAGGACCCTGTGACACCCACACACCCACACACCCACACACACACCCACACACACACGCACCCACCCACCCACCCACACACACACAAACACACACACACACACACACACTAAGACTCCATCACACACACGCACCCCCCACACCCCCACACACAAACACAAACACACACACACACACACACACACACACTAAGACTCCATCTCACACACACGTGCTCTAGGCGGAGCATTTGTTCCTACCACCCTTCATCCAACCTTACCCGTATGATAAACAATCACCTTAATTTACTTGTATAACATGGACAAATTCCACTTTACTTTAGTAGTTAGCAAACTTATCATCTGTACCCTTATAAAAAACCGAGTTGGCAATGATGGTGTGCCCGCCATCTTGTAATATAGACCTTCTGATCTATATTTGACGGATAGAAAGCAAACTATGATAATTTTATAGAAGATACCCACACCTCTCTCCACATCCTTATCTCCCACAACCTCATTGCTGAGCAATTAAAAAAGAAAGTCTCTGGAACAATCTAGCATGGTGGCCGCTGTCGCCTGCCGGTGCCGTCCTTCCCCATGCCTCCGCCCATTCCGACCACCAGTCACCACCACGCTCCACTCCTCCTCACCTTATCTCTCATCTTTCATTTTTTTCGATGACATTCTCGAGATACCAGTTTTCCGATAAAATTCTCGAAATATCATTAGTTTTTACACATGGGATTACTCCTGCATGGGTAAATCACAACAGGTGTTTTGTAAAAAAATGCATATTGATGTTTCGTGCAATGCACGAGCATCTTGATTGTAATTATATAACGCAAATCACGAGCAGGAAGTGACATTTTTTTACACAACCACGTTAACATGGCCACGTAAATCACTAGCTAAAGTAAAATACCATTATACTTATATCCCGATGCAAAAGGTTGAGTACATGTCCGAAGAGTAGAGTCGCGCACACGCACTCTGTCTCTCAGAATCTCTCTCTCTCTTACACACACACCAGTTACGTGACGCCCACTTAAGCAGACATGTATGTTACAATTTGTGCACCCACAGGTACACGTGATGCTGCGCATTTATTTAAGCCGGACGGCGAACCCAAACAGTAGCTGCATTCATTCCCCTCCCGCCGCCTCTTATTTAAGGTAACAACATACGCCGTACTCCCACCGGAGCGGCGCTTTAATCTGGAAATTTTAGTGGTCATGCATGCATCTTTTTGTGCTAGCACTCCTATATAAGGGTTGACCGGTCGCTTCCCGTGGACGTGCGCGGGTGGTGGAAGAGGAAGGAGAAGGGAAGCAGGCTATGGAGTAACGTTTTTTTACCACAATTTCTTAGGAAACCGAGTGCAATAATTGAGTAGTTTTGCAAACTACCGGTACTACACCTGAAACGGTTCAAAACCTATACTCCCTTGCCAGTGCGTGCTTCCCGCGTGAAACGGTCAACGTCGCTCTGGAGCGTTAGTGCCGCATTAATGCCCGGCTAGAGCGGAGGCGACCTCTTACTGGCGCCGTCTTTGAAGCGGCGCGACGGCCGAGAGAGCGTCGCTTCCCGTGCACGCGACTGCTCCGCGTCGAGGCTGGCCATAGGCCCTGTTTGGATCCATGGGTTAGAGTTAGTTTGAGCTAGTTGGGGCTCAAATAGCCCGAAAGTATCCAAGCATGAGGGTTTAAATTGGAGCAAGTTGCACCGAACCCACCAAAAAAACTATCCCACCCAAGAGGTGCTAACTGGAGATAGTTCTCATTGGGACCACTGAAAAATCACTTCTCTCTCTCCATCAAGTGCATTTATTGTCAATCTAGCCCTGTCACCCAAACACCTCTTTGGCTATAGTTAGTTCAGGGTTAGTCATGAGTTAGTCTAACCTCTAGCTAAGTTAGAGTATCCAAACAAGAGCAGTATAGGACATGCAAGTTGCTCAAAGCATACAGTCAAATTCGTACGTGAAAGGATTTTTTTCTTTTTGAAAATGGAACATGAAAGGAATTTTTTTAGAATGCTCTTGGCATGTCGCTAACATGTGATGAGTTAACCAACCTCAATACACGGCAAAAACGCCAGCCCGCCGCACTTTGAGAGAGACGAGGAGGGAGAAGCGATACGAGCTGCTGGATTACTAGAGATAGGTGCCACACGGAAGCCAAGAAATATGGTGATAGCATGGGTTAGCCATGTACTAGTATGATGTAACTACATTGGGCTGACGTGTTTCGTACTCTTCCAGTCCACTGTGGAGATGATTGGTTGATTTTATATCGCTGAATAATATAAAATATTATGAGTGCAGACGCTCCACCATGAGGTTCCTTGCTACTTCTCGGTCGTCGGGAATCTATGTTCTTCCACTCTATTTTTTTACGTGAGCTTTGCTCATCCTTTTGCCAACACGTGAGACATCTAGCATCAAGGTGCACGTGTCATGCAAGGATCGTTCCATCTATATGATGAACACATGGGACTGGAACTACGAGACAAACATGTACCCAGGAGTGGACGTGCGAACCTGTGTAATGTAGCGCAGTAAGTGAAGTAGAAAGGCACAAATAGTATGAACATGCATGGCATATAGGCATTTGTCTCTTAGTACCACTAAATGTTGTATGTGCAATGCCCGGTAATGTTATGGAGTACGTGACTAAGTACTCTACTACTACTATATTAATTGGAGGCACATATTAGGTTTTATATTTCTTTATGTGTATGCCCCTAGACCTTCCAACTAGACGTGTGTTTCTCTCCGGGTCACACTTTGTATCATTCATACCACTAGTACAGTAGTACTACTACGTGTGGTCTCCGACCCAGAAGTGGAGACGCTCTACCACGCTGTTCATGAAGGAAATATGCCCTAGAGGCAATAATAAAGTTATTATTTATTTCCTTATATCATGATAAATGTTTATTATTCATGCTAGAATTGTATTAACCGGAAACATAATACATGTGTGAATACATAGACAAACAGAGTGTCACTAGTATGCCTCTACTTGACTAGCTCATTAATCAAAGATGGTTATGTTTCCTAACCATAGACAAAATAGTTGTTATTTGATTAATGGGATCACATCATTAGTTGAATGATCTGATTGACATGACCCATTTCATTAGCTTAGCACCCAATCGTTTAGTATGTTGCTATTGCTTTCTTCATGACTTATACATGTTCCTATGACTATGAGATTATGCAACTCCCGTTTACCGGAGGAACGCTTTGTGTGCTACCAAACGTCACAACGTAACTGGGTGATTATAAAGGAGCTCTACAGGTGTCTCCAAAGGTAGATGTTGGGTTGGCGTATTTCGAGATTAGGATTTGTCACTCCGATTGTCGGAGAGGTATCTCTGGGCCCTCTCGGTAATGCACATCACATAAGCCTTGCAAGCATTACAACTAATATGTTACTTGAGAGATGATGTATTACGGAACGAGTAAAGAGACTTGCCGGTAACAATATTGAACTAGGTATTGGATACCGACGATCGAATCTTGGGCAAGTAACATATCGATGACAAAGGGAACAACGTATGTTGTTATGCGGTCTGACCGATAAAGATCTTCGTAGAATATGTAGGAGCCAATATGGGCATCCAGGTCCCGCTATTGGTTATTGACCGAAGACATGTCTCGGTCATGTCTACATTGTTCTCGAACCGTAGGGTCCGCACGCTTAATGTTACGATGACAGTTATTATGAGTTTATGCATTTTGATGTACCGAAGTTAGTTCGGAGTCCCGGATGTGATCACGGACATGATGAGGAGTCTCGAAATGGTCGAGACATAAAGATTGATATATTGGAAGCCTATGTTTGGATATCAGAAGTGTTCCGGGTGAAATCGAGATTTTACCGGAGTACCGGGAGGTTACCGGAACCCCCCGGGAGCTATATGGGCCTTAGTGGGCTTTAGTGGAAAGGAGAAAGGGGCAGCCCAAGGTGGCCGCGCGCCTCCCCCCTTCCTTAGTCCTATTAGGACTAGGAGAGGTGGCCGGCCCCCCTCTCTCTCTTCCCCCCCTCAAGGAGTCCTATTCCAACTAGGATTGGGGGGGGGGGATCCTACTCCCACAGGGAGTAGGACTCTCCTGGCGCGCCCCCCTTGGCCGGCTAGCCCCTCCCCTTGGATCCTTTATATACGGGGGCAGGGGGCACCTCTAGACACACAAGTTGATCCTTGAGATCGTTCCTTAGCCGTGTGCGGTGCCCCCTGCCACCATATTCCACCTCGATCATATTGTAGCGGTGCTTAGGCGAAGCCCTGCGACAGTAGAACATCAAGATCGTCACCACGCCGTCGTGCTGACAGAACTCCTCCCCGACGCTTTGCTGGATCGGAGCCCGGAGATCGTCATCGAGCTGTACGTGTGCTAAGAACTCGGAGGTGCCGAAGTAACGGTGCTTGGATCGGTCGGATCAGGAAGACGTACGACTATTTCCTCTACGTTGCGTCAACGCTTCCGCAGTCGGTCTGCGTGGATACGTAGACAACACTCTCCCCTCTCATTGCTATGCATCACCATGATCTTGCGTGTGCGTAGGAATTTTTTGAAATTACAGCGTTCCCCAACAATGGCATCCGAGCCTAGGTTTTATGGTTATAATGTTATATGCACGAGTAGAACACAAGTGAGTTGTGGGCGATATAAGTCATACTGCCTACCAGCATGTCATACTTTGGTTCGGCGGTATTGTTGGACGAGACGACCCGGACCGACATTACGCTTACGCTTACGCGAGACCGGTTCTGCCGACGTGCTTTGCACATAGGTGGCTTGCGGGCGACTGTCTCTCCAACTTTAGTTGAACCGAGTATGGCTATGCCCGGTCCTTGCGAAGGTTAAAACGGAGTCTATTTGACAAACTATCGTTGTGGTTTTGATGCGTAGGTGAGATTGGTTCTTGCTTAAGCCTGTAGCAGCCACGTAAAACTTGCAACAACAAAGTAGAGGACGTCTAACTTGTTTTTGCAGGACATGTTGTGATGTGATATGGTCAAGGCATGATACTGAATTTTATTGTATGAGATGATCATGTTTTGTAACCGAGTTATCGGCAACTGGCAGGAGCCATATGGTTGTCGCTTTATTGTATGCAATGCAATCGCGATGTAATGCTTTACTTTATCACTAAACGGTAGCGATAGTCGTGGAAGCATAAGATTGGCGAGACGACAACGATGCTACGATGGAGATCAAGGTGTCGCGCCGGTGACGATGGTGATCATGACGGTGCTCCGGAGATGGAGATCACAAGCACAAGATGATGATGGCCATATCATATCACTTACATTGATTACATGTGATGTTTATCTTTTTATGCATCTTATCTTGCTTTGATTGACGGTAGCATTATAAGATGATCTCTCACTAAATTATCAAGAAGTGTTCTCCCTGAGTATGCACCGTTGCCAAAGTTCGTCGTGCCCAGACACCACGTGATGATCGGGTGTGATAAGCTCTACGTCCATCTACAACGGGTGCAAGCCAGTTTTGCACACGCAGAATACTCAGGTTAAACTTGACGAGCCTAGCATATGCAGATATGGCCTCGGAACACAGAGACCGAAAGGTCGAGCGTGAATCATATAGTAGATATGATCAACATAACGATGTTCACCATTGAAAACTACTCCATCTCACGTGATGATCGGTTATGGTTTAGTTGATTTGGATCACGTGATCACTTAGAGGATTAGAGGGATGTCTATCTAAGTGGGAGTTCTTAAGTAATTTGATTAATTGAACTTAAACTTATCATGAACTTAGTACCTGATAGTATATTGCTTGTTTATGTTCATTGTAGATAGATGGCTCGTGCTGTTGTTCCATTGAATCTTAATGCGTTCCTTGAGAAAGCAAAGTTGAAAGATGATGGTAGCAATTACACGGACTGGGTCCGTAACTTGAGGATTATCCTCATTGCTGCTCAGAAGAATTACATCCTGGAAGCACCGCTGGGTGCCAGGCCTGCTGCTGGAGCAACACCAGATGTTATGAACGTCTGGCAGAGCAAAGCTGATGACTACTCGATAGTCCAGTGTGCCATGCTTTACGGCTTAGAATCGGGACTTCAACGACGTTTTGAACGTCATGGAGCATATGAGATGTTCCAGGAGTTGAAGTTAATATTTCAAGCAAATGCCCGGATTGAGAGATATGAAGTCTCCAATAAGTTCTATAGCTGCAAGATGGAGGAGAACAGTTCTGTCAGTGAGCATATACTCAAAATGTCTGGGTATAATAATCACTTGATTCAGATGGGAGTTAATCTTCCAGATGATTGCGTCATTGACAGAATTCTCCAATCACTGCCACCAAGCTACAAGAGCTTCGTGATGAACTATAATATGCAAGGGATGAACAAGACTATTCTCGAGCTCTTCGCAATGCTGAAAGCTGCGGAGGTAGAAATCAAGAAGGAGCATCAAGTGTTGATGGTTAACAAGACCACTAGTTTCAAGAAAAAGGGCAAAGGGAAGAAGAAGGGGAACTTCAAGAAGAACGGCAAGCTAGTTGCTGCTCAGGAGAAGAAACCCAAGTCTGGACCTAAGCCTGAAACTGAGTGCTTCTACTGCAAGCAGACTGGTCACTGGAAGCGGAACTGCCCCAAGTATTTGGCAGATAAGAAGGATGGCAAGGTGAACAAAGGTATATGTGATATACATGTTATTGATGTGTACCTTACTAGAGCTCGCAGTAGCACCTGGGTATTTGATACTGGTTCTGTTGCTAATATTTGCAACTCGAAACAGGGACTACGGATTAAGCGAACACTGGCGAAGGACGAGGTGACGATGCGCGTGGGAAACGGTTCCAAAGTCGATGTGATCGCGGTCGGCACACTACCTCTACATCTACCTTCGGGATTAGTATTAGACCTAAATAATTGTTATTTGGTGCCAGCGTTGAGCATGAACATTATATCCGGATCTTGTTTAATGCGAGACGGTTATTCATTTAAATCAGAGAATAATGGTTGTTCTATTTATATGAGTAATATCTTTTATGGTCATGCACCCTTGAAGAGTGGTCTATTCTTATTGAATCTTGATAGTAGTAATACACATATTCATAATGTTGAAGCCAAAAGATGCAGAGTTGATAATGATAGTGCAACTTATTTGTGGCACTGCCGTTTAAGTCATATCGGTGTAAAGCGCATGAAGAAACTCCATACTGATGGACTTTTGGAACCACTTGATTATGAATCACTTGGTACTTGCGAACCGTGCCTCATGGGCAAGATGACTAAAACACCGTTCTCCGGTACTATGGAGAGAGCAACAGATTTGTTGGAGATCATACATACAGATGTATGTGGTCCGACGAATATTGAGGCTCGTGGCGGATATCGTTATTTTCTCACCTTCACAGATGACTTAAGCAGATATGGGTATATCTACTTAATGAAACATAAGTCTGAAACATTTGAAAAGTTCAAAGAATTTCAGAGTGAAGTTGAAAATCATTGTAACAAGAAAATAAAGTTTCTACGATCTGATCATGGAGGAGAATATTTGAGTTACAAGTTTGGTGTACATTTGAAAAATTGTGGAATAGTTTCGCAACACACGCCACCCGGAACACCATAGCGCAATGGTGTTTCTGAATGTCGTAATCGTACTTTACTAGATATGGTGCGATCTATGATGTCTCTTACTGATTTACCGCTATCGTTTTGGGGTTATGCTTTAGAGACGGCCGCATTCACGTTAAATAGGGCACCATCAAAATCCATTGAGACGACACCTTATGAACTGTGGTTTGGCAAGAAACCAAAGTTGTCGTTTCTTAAAGTTTGGGGCTGCGATGCTTATGTGAAAAAGCTTCAACCTGACAAGCTTGAACCCAAATCGGAGAAATGTGTCTTCATAGGATACCCAAAGGAGACTGTTGGGTACACCTTCTATCACATATCCGAAGGCAAGACATTCGTTGCTAAGAATGGATTCTTTCTAGAGAAGGAGTTTCTCTCGAAAGAAGTGAGTGGGAGGAAAGTAGAACTTGATGAGGTAACTGTACCTGCTCCCTTATTGGAAAGTAGTACATCACAGAAAACTGTTTCTGCGACACCTATACCAATTAGTGAGGAAGCTAATGATGATGATCATGAAACTTCAGGACAAGATACTACTGAACCTCGTAGATCAACCAGAGCGAGATCCGCACCAGAGTGGTACGGTAATCCTGTTCTGGGAATCATGCTGCTAGATCATGATGAACCTACGAACTATGAAGAAGCGATGGTGAGCCCAGATTCCGCAAAGTGGCTTGAAGCCATGAAATCTGAGATGGGATCCATGTATGAGAACAAAGTATGGACTTTGGTTGGCTTGCCCGATGATCGGCAAGCAACTGAGAATAAATGGATCTTCAAGAAGAAGACTGACGCTGATGGTAATGTTACTGTCTACAAAGCTCGACTTGTCGCAAAAGGTTTTTGACAAGTTCAAGGGGTTGACTACGATGAGACCTTCTCACCCGTAGCGATGCTTAAGTCTGTCCGAATCATGTTAGCAATTGCCGCATTTTTAGATTACGAAATTTGGCAGATGGATGTCAAAACTGCATTCCTGAATGGATTTCTGGAAGAAGAGTTGTATATGATGCAACCAGAAGGTTTTGTCGATCCAAAGGGAGCTAACAAAGTGTGCAAGCTCCAGCGATCCATTTATGGACTGGTGCAAGCCTCTCGGAGTTGGAATAAACGCTTTGATAGTGTGATCAAAGCATTTGGTTTTATACAGACTTTTGGAGAAGCCTGTATTTACAAGAAAGTGAGTGGGAGCTCTGTAGCATTTCTGATATTATATGTGGATGACATATTACTAATTGGAAATGATATAGAATTTCTGGATACCATAAAGGGATACTTGAATAAAAGTTTTTCAATGAAAGACCTCGGTGAAGCTGCTTACATATTAGGCATTAAGATCTATAGAGATAGATCAAGATGCTTAATTGGACTTTCACAAAGCACATACCTTGACAAAGTTTTGAAGAAGTTCAAAATGGATCAAGCAAAGAAAGGGTTCTTGCCTGTGTTACAAGGTGTGAAGTTGAGTAAGACTCAATGCCCGACCACTGCAGAAGATAGAGAGAAAATGAAAGATGTTCCCTATGCTTCAGCCATAGGCTCTATCATGTATGCAATGCTGTGTACCAGACCTGATGTGTGCCTTGCTATAAGTTTAGCAGGGAGGTACCAAAGTAATCCAGGAGTGGATCACTGGACAGCGGTCAAGAACATCCTGAAATACCTGAAAAGGACTAAGGATATGCTTCTCATATATGGAGGTGACAAAGAGCTCATCGTAAAAGGTTACGTCGATGCAAGCTTTGACACTGATCCGGACGATTCTAAATCACAAACCGGATACGTGTTGACATTAAACGATGGAGCTGTCAGTTGGTGCAGTTCTAAACAAAGCGTCGTAGCGGGATCTACATGTGAAGCGGAGTACATAGATGCTTCGGAAGCAGCGAACGAAGGAGTCTAGATGAAGGAGTTCATATCCGATCTAGGTGTCATACCTAGTGCATCTGGTCCAATGAAAATCTTTTGTGACAATACTGGTGCAAGTGCCTTGGCAAAGGAATCCAGATTTCACAAGAGGACCAAGCACATCAAGAGACGCTTCAATTCCATCCGGGATCTAGTCCAGGTGGGAGACATTGAGATTTGCAAGATACATACGGATCTGAATGTTGCAGACCCGTTGACTAAGCCTCTTCCACGAGCAAAACATGATCAACACCAAGGCTCCATGGGTGTTAGAATCATTACTCTGTAATCTAGATTATTGACTCTAGTGCAAGTGGGAGACTGAAGGAAATATGCCCTAGAGGCAATAATAAAGTTATTATTTAATTCCTTATATCATGATAAATGTTTATTATTCATGCTAGAATTGTATTAACCGGAAACATAATACATGTGTGAATACATAGACAAACAGAGTGTCACTAGTATGCCTCTACTTGACTAGCTCATTAATCAAAGATGGTTATGTTTCCTAACCATAGACAAAATAGTTTTTATTTGATTAATGGGATCACATCATTAGTTGAATGATCTGATTGATATGACCCATTTCATTAGCTTAGCACCCGATCGTTTAGTATGTTGCTATTGCTTTCTTCATGACTTATACATGTTCCTATGACTATGAGATTATGCAACTCCCGTTTACCGGAGGAACGCTTTGTGTGCTACCAAACGTCACAACATAACTGGGTGATTATAAAGGAGCTCTACAGGTGTCTCCAAAGGTAGATGTTGAGTTGGCGTATTTCAAGATTAGGATTTGTCACTCCGATTGTCGGAGAGGTATCTCTGGGCCCTCTCGGTAATGCACATCACATAAGCCTTGCAAGCATTACAACTAATATGTTAGTTGAGAGATGATGTATTACGGAACGAGTAAAGAGACTTGCCGGTAACAAGATTGAACTAGGTATTGGATACCGACGATCGAATCTTGGGCAAGTAACATACCGATGACAAAGGGAACAACGTATGTTGTTATGCGGTCTGACCGATAAAGATCTTCGTAGAATATGTAGGAGCCAATATGGGCATCTAGGTCCCGCTATTGGTTATTGACCGGAGACGTGTCTCGGTCATGTCTACATTGTTCTCGAACCGTAGGGTCCGCACGCTTAACGTTACGATGACAGTTACTATGAGTTTATGCATTTTGATGTACCGAAGTTAGTTCGGAGTCCCGGATGTGATCACGGACATGACGAGGAGTCTCGAAATGGTCGAGACATAAAGATTGATATATTGGAAGCCTATGTTTGGATATCGGAAGTGTTCCGGGTGAAATCGAGATTTTACCGGAGTACCGGGAGGTTACCGGAACCCCCCTTGAGCTATATGGGCCTTAGTGGGCTTTAGTGGAAAGGAGAAAGGGGCAGCCCAAGGTGTCCGCGCGCCTCCCCCCTTCCCTAGTCCTATTAGGACTAGGAGAGGTGGCCGGCCCCCCTCTCTCTCTTTCCCCCCCTCAAGGAGTCCTATTCCAACTAGGATTGGGGGGGGGAATCCTACTCCCAAAGGGAGTAGGACTCTCCTGGCACGCCCCCCTTGGTCGGCCAGCCCCTCCCCTTGGATCCTTTATATACGGAGGCAGGGGGCACCTCTAGACACACAAGTTGATCCTTGAGATCGTTCCTTAGCCGTGTGCGGTGCCCCCTGCCACCATATTCCACCTCGATCATATTGTAGCGGTGCTTAGGCGAAGCCCTGCGATAGTAGAACATCAAGATTGTCACCACGCCGTCATGCTGACGGAACTCCTCCCCGACGCTTTGCTGGATCGGAGCCTGGAGATCGTCATCGAGCTGTACGTGTGCTAAGAACTCGGAGGTGCGGGAGTAACGGTGCTTGGATCGGTCGGATCGGGAAGACGTACGACTACTTCCTCTACATTGCGTCAACGCTTCCGCAGTCGGTCTGCGTGGGTACGTAGACAACACTCTCCCCTCTCGTTGCTATGCATCACCATGATCTTGCGTGTGCGTAGGAATTTTTTTGAAATTACTGCGTTCCCCAACAGTTCATGTCCCACTCCTTTCACTGACGTGTGGGACATCCAGCACGTGCCGTGTGTTTGGCACTCCTTCGTCCTAAGAGTTGAAACGCTAGCATTCATCAGAAATAAAAAATAAATATAAATCACCAGTGATACTATACCACGCGGTTTCCTTGCTCCTCGATATCGGAAAGAATACTTCCGCTCGCCGACATGTGGGATGTCGACCATCCTGGTCCACTTGCCATGCCCGCAGAACTCCAAAGGAGAGTCACCCCGGTCGTCGCGCCGCAGTAATTACTATTGAGCCGTCAAATCACATGCCCAACCTTACCCACTGTGAAGTTGCTCCGACGAAGGAACCATCATGACTTCGTTGAATTTCGCTTCTTGAAGAAAACTACTGTACCAGCAGTACTGCTAGCTACAGTAGTTACTCCAGCAGAGGCCTCCTTTGGTTCATAGGATAGGAATTTTATAGGAATATGAAAATCATAGGAAGTGAGATGACATGCATCTCAATTCCTATAGAGAAAGAGATGCCATTTGATGCATAGGATAGGAATTTTTCCATTGAGTCTAGGCTAATGTACTGGTAATTTGCTCTAAAAACTACAGTAGTAACTAGTAGTACTGGTACATGCTCGTAATTAATTAAACAAACGTACGGGCGAAACAGACACACACACACACACTAACTACTAGTACTACTTACTACTTCTCACATGCTGGCCAGACGCCGTCGTTCTCCTTCCCCGCTTTGTCGCCGACACCCCACCGTGCTTGGATCTCCGCCGACCTCTCCGCAGCAGCGCACGCGTCCTCATCTTTCTTGCGGTGGCGGGCCTCTCTTTTCTTTAGTGCCATCTGACTTTTTTGCTCCCTCTGTGCGACTTTGGCCTCCTCTTGCTCTACTGCCCATTCGGCCTTGGCAGCTTCAAATTCCGCCCACATAGGTGTGAGGTCGTGAGCGGCGATGAACTTGACACGGCGGGATGCCACCGCTTCCCTACCATTATGTGTTCGGTCGTGGGCGGCGAGGAACTCGGCGCGGCGGGATGCCATCGCTTCCTTACCGGTTAGTGTGCGGCACGGTGGCATGAACGACGCTTGGTGATAGCTCTGGTGGTCGTCGAAGGCTAGCTGGCGACAAGAGCGGTTGCATGGATGCCTGGTTGTCAATACGTGCCGCATATGCTTCAAAGGCTCGTCATCCATGAGTTCACATTTTACCACCACACCAGCATCTGACCGCCCTGGCCTACTGATACGGCTCCAACATATCTATAATTTTTGATTGCTCCATGCTATATTATCTACTGTTTTGGACTATATTGGGCTTTATTTTCCACTTTTATATTATTTTTGGGACTAACCTATTAACCGGAGGCCCAGCCCGGAATTACTGTTTTTTACCTATTTCAGTGTTTCGAAGAAACGGAATATCAAACAAAGTCCAAACGGAATGAAACCTTCGGGAATGTGATTTTCTCACCGAACGTGATCCAGGAGACTTGGACCCTACGCCAAGGAATCAGAGAGGCAGTCACGAGGGTGGGCCCCCCCTAGGGCGCGCCCCTCTGCCTCGTGGGCCCCTCGGAGCTCCACCGACGTACTCCTTTCTCGTATATATACCTACGTACCCCCAAACGATCAGAACAGGAGCCAAAAACCTAATTCCACCGCCGCAACTTTCTGTATCCACAATATCCCATCTTGGGTCCTGTTCCGGAGCTCCGTCGGAGAGGGCCGTCATCACGGAGGGCTTCTACATCATCATAGCCTCTCCGATGAAGTGTGAGTAGTTTACCTCAGACCTTCGGGTCCATAGTTAGTAGCTAGATGGCTTCTTCTCTCTTTTTGGATCTCAATACAAAGTTCTCCCCCTCTCTTGTGGAGATCTATTCGATGTAATCTTTTATTTGCAGTGTGTTTGTTGAGACCGATGAATTGTGGGTTTATGATCAAGTCTATCTATGAACAATATTTGAATCTTCTCTGAATTCTTTTATGTATGATTGGTTATCTTTGCAAGTCTCTTTGAATTATCCGTTTGGTTTGGCCAACTAGATTGGTAGTTCTTGCCATGGGAGAAGTGCTTAGCTTTGGGTTCGATCTTGTGGTGTCCTTTCCCAATGACAGAAGGGGCAGCAAGGCATGTATTGCATCGTTGCCATCGAGGATAACAAGATGGGGTTTATTTCATATTGCATGAATTTATCTCTCTACATCTTGCTTAAGGCATTACTCTGTTTTTAACTTAATACTCTAGATGCATGCTGGATAGCGGTCGATGAGTGGAGTAATAGTTGTAGATGCAGAATCGTTTCGGTCTACTTGTCACGGACGTGATGCCTATATACATGATCATGCCTAGATATTCTCATAACTATGCTCAATTCTGACAATTGCTCAACAGTAATTTGTTCACCCACCATAGAATACTTATGCTCTTGAGAGAAGCCACTAGTGAAACCTATGGCCCCGGGTCTATTCTTATCATATTAATCTCCATCACTTTAATCTTGCTTTGCTTTTTTACTTTGCTTTTACTTTTTACTTTGCATCTCTATACCAAAAATACCAAAAATATTATATCTATCAGATCTCACTCTCGTAAGTGACCGTGAAGGGATTGACAACCCCTAATCGCATTGGTTGTGAGTAGCTATCGTTTTGTGCAGGTACGAGGGACTTGAGCGTGGCCTCCTACTGGATTGATACCTTGGTTCTCAAACACTGAGGGAAATACTTACGCTACTTTGCTCCATCATCCCTTCCTCTTCGGGGAAAACCAACGCAAGCTTAAGAGGTAGCAAGAAGAATTTTTGGCGCCGTTGCCAGGGAGTCTACGCAAAAAGTCAACATACCAATTTGGTGTTGTGAAGTTTTCAAGTTTTGGGTGAATTCTTGTGATGGATTATGGAACAAGGAGTGGTAAGAGCCTAAGCTTGGGGATGCCCATGGCACCCCCAAGATAATCCAAGGACACCAAAAAGTCAAAGCTTGGGGATGCCCCGGAAGGCATCCCCTCTTTCGTCCACTTCCATCAGTAATTTACTTGGAGCTATATTTTTATTCACCAACATGATATGTGTTTTGCTTGGAGCGTCTTGTATTATTTTTGTCTTTGTGTTTTAGTATGCCACAATCATCCTTGCTGCACACACCTTTTGAGAGAGCCATACATGAATTAAAATTTGATAGAATACTCTATGTGCTTCACTTATATCTTTTGAGCTATGTAGTTTTGCTCTATGTGCTTCACTTATATCTTTTGAGCGTTATAATTTTGCTCTATGTGCTTCACCTAGATCTTTTAGAGCACGGTGGTGGATTCGTTTTAAAGATACTATTGATCTCTCATGCTTCACTTAAATTATTTTGAGAGTCTCTTAATAGCATGGTAATTTGCTTAATAATAATATGCTTGGTATTCAAGATTTGTGAAACTTTCTTTCGAGTGTGTTGAATACTAAGAAAAGATTGAAGCATGATAATTGTTTTGAGATATGGAGGTGATAATATTAAAGTCATGCTAGTTGAGTAGTTGTGAATTTAAAGAATACTTGTGTTAAAGTTTGTGATTCCCGTAGCATGCATGTATGGTGAACCGTTATGTGATGAAGTCGGAGCATGATTTATTTATTGATTGTCTTTGAGTGGCGGTCGGGGACGAGCGATGGTCTTTTCCTACCAATCTATCCCCCTAGGAGCATGCGCGTAATACTTTGCTTTGATAACTTCTATATTTTTGCAATAAGTATATGAGTTCTTTATGACTAATGTTGAGTCCATGGATTATACGCACTCTCACCCTTCCACCTTTGCTAGCCTATCTAATACCGTGCACTTTTTGCTGGTATCATACACCTACCATATACCTTCCTCAAAACAGCCACCATACCTACCTATTATGGCATTTCCATAGCCATTCCGAGATATATTGCCATGCAACTTTCCACCGTTCTGTTCATGACACATTCATCATTGTCATATTGCATATCCCGGTACACCGCCGGATGCATTCATATAGAGTCATATTTTGTTCTAAGTATCGAGTTGTAATTGTTGAGTTGTAAGAAAAGTAAAAGTGTGATGATCATCATTATTAGAGCATTGTCCCAAGTGAGGAAATAATGATGGAGACTATGATTCCCCCATAAGTCGGGATGAGACTCTGGACGAAAAATAAATAAAAGAGGCCAAAGAAGCCCAAATAAAAAGAGAAAGAAAAGAGGCCATAAAAAAGAGAGAAAAGGCCCAAAAAAATGAGAGAAAAAGAGAGAAGGGACAATGTTACTATCCTTTTACCGCACTTGTGCTTCAAAGTAGCACAATGATCTTCAGAGTAGAGAGTCTCTCATGTTATCACTTTCATATACTAGTGGGAATCTTTCATTATAGAACTTGGCTTGTATATTCCAATGATGGGCTTCCTCAACTTGCCCTAGGTCTTCATGAGCAAGCAAGTTGGATGCACACCCACTTAGTTTCTTTTTGAGCTTTCATATACTTATAGCTCTAGTGCATCCGTTGTATGGCAATCCCTACTCACTCACATTGATATCTATTGATGGGCATCTCCATATCCCGTTGATACGCCTAGTTGATGTGAGACTATCTTCTCCTTTTTGTCTTCTCCACAACCACCATTCTATTCCACCTATAGTGCTATGTCCATGGCTCACGCTCATGTATTGCGTGAAGATTGAAAAAGTTTTGAAAAAGTTAGAGTATGAAACAATTGCTTGGCTTGTCATCGGGGTTGTGCATGATTTAATACTTTGTGTGGTGAAGATAGAGCATAGCCAGACTATATGATTTTGTAGGGATAACTTTCTTTGGCCATGATATTTTGAGAAGACATAATTGCTTTGTTAGTATGCTTGAAGTATTATTATTTTTATGTCAATATAAACTTTTGTCTTGAATCTTTCGAATCTGAATATTCATATCACAATTAAGAAGATTTACATTGAAATTATGCCAAGTAGCACTACACATCAAAAATTCTCTTTTTATCATTTACCTACTCAAGGACGAGCAAGAATTAAGCTTCGGGATGCCTGATACGTCTCCAACGTATCTATAATTTTTGATTGCTCCATGCTATATTATCTACTGTTTTGAACTATATTGGGCTTTATTTTCCACTTTTATATTATTTTTGGGACTAACCTATTAACCAGAGGCCCAGCCCAGAATTGCTGTTTTTTTTGCCTATTTCAATGTTTCAAAGAAACAGAATATCAAACGGAGTCCAAACGGAATGAAACCTTTGGGAACGTGATTTTCTCACCGAACGTGATCCAGGAGACTTGGACCCTACGCCAAGGCATCAGAGAGGCGGTCACGAGGGTGGGGGCGCCCCCCTAGGGCGCGCCCCCTGCCTCGTGGGCCCCTCGGAGCTCCACCGACGTACTCCTTTCTCTTATATATACCTACGCACCCCCAAACGATCAGAACAGGAGCCAAAAATCTAATTCCACCGCCGCAACTTTCTGTATCCACGAGATCCCATCTTGGGGCCTGTTTCGGAGCTCCGCCGGAGAGGGCCGTCATCACGGAGGGCTTCTACATCATCATAGCCTCTCCGATGAAGTGTGAGTAGTTTACCTCAGACCTTCGGGTCCATAGTTAGTAGCTAGATGGCTTCTTCTCTCTTTTTGGATCTCAATACAAAGTTCTCCCCCTCTCTTGTGGAGATCTATTCGATGTAATCTTCTTTTTGCGGTGTGTTTGTTGAGACCGATGAATTGTGGGTTTATGATCAAGTCTATCTATGAACAATATTTGAATCTTCTTTGAATTCTTTTATGTATGATTGGTTATCTTTGCAAGTCTCTTCGAATTATCTGGTTGGTTTGGTCAACTAGATTGGTAGTTCTTGCCATGGGAGAAGTGCTTAGCTTTGGGTTCGATCTTGCGGTGTCCTTTCCCAATGACGGAAGGGGTAGCAAGGCACATATTGCATTGTTGCCATCGAGGATAACAAGATGGGGTTTATTTCATATTGCATGAATTTATCTCTCTACATCATGTCATCTTGCTTAAGGCGTTACTCTATTTTTAACTTAATACTCTAGATGCATGCTGGATAGCGGTCGATGAGTGGAGTAATAGTAGTAGATGCAGAATCGTTTCGGTCTACTTGTCACAGACGTGATGCCTATATACATGATCATGCCTAGATATTCTCATAACTATGCTCAATTCTGTCAATTGCTCAATAGTAATTTGTTCACCCACCATAGAATACTTATGCTCTTGAGAGAAGCCACTAGTGAAACCTATGGCCCCCGGGTCTATTCTCATCATATTAATCTCCATCATTTTAATCTTGCTTTGCTTTTTTACTTTCCCTTTACTTTTACTTTGCATCTCTATACCAAAAATATTATATCTATCAGATCTCACTCTCGTAAGTGACCGTGAAGGGATTGATAACCCCTAATCGCGTTGGTTGCGAGTAGCTATCGTTTTGTGCAGGTACGAGGGACTTGAGCGTGGCCTCCTACTGGATTGATACCTTGGTTCTTCAAAATTGAGGGAAATACTTACGCTACTTTGCTGCATCATCCCTTCCTCTTCGGGGAAAACCAACGCAAGCTCAAGAGGTAGCACCTACCGAAACCCCTTCCATCGCTAGCGCGTGCTTCCTGCCTGAAAGGATCACCGTCTCTCCAGAACGTTTCTGTACTTTTGCTACAATTTTCCTACCCTATGAACCAAATGAGGCTTGAATGTATCCGTGTCGACTAAGCCTACAATTTTAGGAGCTTGGGTTGTTGGCCGATCGACGACGGATAAGTATAAGCGTACCACGAGCTCATCAGCCCCAACGTTTCTCTTTGGTGAGTGTTTTGCAAGTACTATAGCTTGCATAGTAGCTAGCCTACTAACACCAAGAATCATCAAACAAGCCCTGCTGATATGATAAACAGTTCAAACTTACATCTAAGCATGCCATATATTACATCAAAAGCTGGTGAGGATACATCTGTTTCCATAACTCGGGGAGGGTTCGCATGATTCACTATCAGACAAAAGTAGCAAGTACCGCCGACACAAGACAGTGCACTAGCCCTAAGATGGTTTTATAACACACATCGTTCTGGTAATTACACAGGGCAATGCAAACTACCCTGAAGGATTAGCGCGACCAACTATTTCTTGTCATCGATCTCTCGGCAACGACCACAGCACGGACAGCGGCATGGGAATCGATCTCTGGGGCGATGTCCACAGGACTAACCGCGACATCGGAATCGATCTTTGGGGCGATGTCCACAGGATGGACAACATCATCGGAATCGATCTCCGGGGCGATGCCAACAGGACGGACCGCGACATCAAAAACGATCTTTGGGGCGTTGTCCACAGGACGGGCCATGACATCAGAATCATCAAGGATGTCCACCGACACCTGCACAACCCTAACATATTAGCAAGGACATTGCAAATAATCAAAAACCACAACTATGGTAATAAGCCATTATTTTTTACCTTGTGTAGCTCACCGGGGGATTCCATCCCTCCGGGCGCCATCTCCTCGTCCTCGATGGGGACCATCACCTTGCCAGGGGAATACTACTTCTCAACGGCGACTATCTCCTCAAACTCGGCCTTGAGCCTCGCATAGGTGGCCATCAGAGTTTCCGGGGTAGGCACGGTGGGGCCCTTGCTGTTCTTCCAACTTTCTTTGAGGACTTCGTCCGCCAACGTCGTCAACTCTTTGGCTAGTGCTTGTTTCTTGGAGTTCTTCGTCTCCATGGGTTGGCCCACCAACATGGTCAACTCGTTCGGTGCTCGCTTCCTGGAGATCGCTGCCTCTAGTGGGTTGTCCGCCGGTAACTCTTTGCCTAGTGCTCCAGGATCCATGAATGAACTGACAAACAAAAAGCAATAGAAAGGAAACCACAATCGCAATGAAAACGAGAAAAGAATAGGCTGTGAGAATCGGTCGGTGCTTCGCAAAAAGAAGATTCTTGGAATGAAAATATAGCAGCATCACTGATTTGCCCACCTTTCCTTTGTCGGTACAGAAGAAAAATGGTAGAAGTGAGTAGCCTGGAGTGAGGTTTCCTTCAAGAAAGGGGAGAAAGGGCTTCAATGAGCGTTCGAGTGAAATGATGGTTGCTTCGTCCAGTCCAACTTCGAGGCCACTTTACCACTGCTGGTAAAGGTGTGGGTTTTGTGATATGACGGGTCATGACAGCCACATCGGGGTGACCGGTGAGTTTTGACTGTAGCACCTCGCCGCGATTTGGTGGATGGCACGCGGGCCCAGATGCTTTGATGTCCCACATGTAGATAGAGCGGCTAGTCATATAGGAGTGCTCAATATTGTGCACCGGGACCAAGGCGGAGAGGAAAACGAGAGAACTACGTAATTAATGCATGAGTTTAATTAGGGTAGTTTTGTAAAGTATGAGATACATTCCTCCAATCGCAAAATGCCTTGGTTGATGAGATTTGAGCCCTATAAGAGCATGGTTAATAGTATAGCCAGATGCTGGCTATAAGCCAGTGCCATGTCATCTATAGCCAACATGTACAATAGTAGATCAAAAGAGTGTACTACTTTTTTATTATGTGGCCCACCTTTCATTCTCACAAAGTGCCTAGGAGCATGTGATAGAGCTGGCTCTTCACGAAGAGCCTGCTTACATTCTCTCTCCTCTTCTCTTTCCTCCTACTAAGCAGAAATATACTAGTTTAATCCTTATAGCCCGCTGACTCAGCTCTATTGTACTTGCTCTAAACCGGAAGGGAGGGAGTACTGCATGCGGTGTAGTCTAGCCACTTGTTGAAATCTCTAGAAAGGCAAATACTCCTTTCCGGTTTACAGGGCTATACTAGCAAGTACTAGTACTACAATAGTGGTCTCAAATAGCAATTTTGTTTCATGCAAGAGCCTGGCTATATGTATGTGTGCTACAAGGCACCACACCACGCGAGCGTTCGCAACTGCCACATTCGGGTTACACTTGGCTCTTCGCCTCTTCTAGAAGACGAACAATGATGTTACTCCTACTTCTACAGTATCGAATCCACTGCTGCATGTCCGTCCACCTCGTGCAGGAGGGATAGTTTGTAGCGAAAGCTCCTACTAGTCATGCTAGCCACCACGCTCATGCACGCAGGAGGGACGCACTTCATTGACTTACTTCTCCTGCCTTTGCGTCTATGACAGGTGGGCCCAACAGGTGGTTGGCCCACCTGTTATGCAGCCAAAGGCAGGTGTAGTTAAGGTACCGGAGCTTAGTCCGCGAGGGAGAGGGCGTTGTAGTAATCAAAATTCTCAGTCTTGTACGAGTTGACGCGACACATCAAAGCACTGCACTCGATATAAGTCTTTTTACACATTTCAAATGGACTACAACATACGGATGTATGTAGACATATTTTGCTTCGTATGTAGTCACTTGCTGCAATCTCTAAAAAGACTTATATTTGGAAACAGAGGGAGTACAACGCATGCATGCATGCCATGACTTCCCTTTTGATACTTGCACGTGTTGATTTGATGCACCTTGCCAAATTTTGACTATAAATTTAACTAACCAAATTTTCAAGCAAGTCACAAAAAATTACACGGCTGTTTTGTAACGCCCCGAGACCGATGTGCCAGGTGTCTTCCAGTTATTCGCTGTTGTTGCCGTGTCTTTCGCTTGCGTGTTGCATCTTGCCATGTCATCATCCGCATTGCATCTGCATGTTCTTGAAATTTGCACTCGTCCGGGTCTCCCAGTTCCTTCCGTTGTTCGTTCTGAGTCCCGATGCATGTCCGAAATAGTATTTTTATAGGTGTCCGGAAAATGTTCTCGGAATGGGTTGAAAGTTGGCATGCGGTGTTGTTATGTTGTCAGTAGGCCACCTGCCAAGTTTCATTGCATTCGGAGTCCGTTTGACGCCCCAACGGATAACTATAACGGCATTATAGTCGGTCTAACGTCGGACGTTTTCGGTCTCCGAAAACCGTCATCGGGCTGCACTCTTTCTCCTCTCTCCTCTCAGCCCAAGCCATCCTACACAGCCCTTTAGCCCACCTGCCTATCCCCTCCACTCCGGACCATCCGATGGCGATCGAACGACTCCGAAACGGAGCAAAACCCCCAACCCTAGCTCCTTCTACTATATATGGACACCCCCTAGTCCATTTTGGCCTTCTTCCACCCTCCTCCTCATTTTCGGCGCAGCCCCAGCCTCCACCCGCCACTTGTCGCCGTCAAATCCGCTCCACCGCCGCCACTTGGCCTCCTCCAGCGCCGCCACCTCGCTGTCGCCACGTGGCGCCACCCCAGTGGGCAGCACCGCCGCCTTGCCAACCAGATGAGGCCACGTCGCGCCTGCTTCCCCCACTCCGCCGTGGCCCTGCTGGCCCATCCGCGGCCCGCCTCGGGCCGATCTGGGCCCGAGGAGCCCACACCGCCGCCCGTACGCTGCAGGAGCGCCCTGCTCCCTGATACGTCTCCAACGTATCTATAATTTTTTATTGCTCCATGCTATATTATCTACTGTTTTGGACATTATTGGGCTTTATTATCCACTTTTATATTATTTTTGGGACTAACCTATTAACCGGAGGCCCAACCCAGAATTGCTGTTTTTTTTGCCTGTTTTAGGGTTTCGAAGAAAAGGAATATCAAACGGAGTCCAAACTGAATGAAACCTTCGGGAACGTGATTTTCTCACCGAATACAACTCAGGAGACTTGGACCCTACATCAAGGCACGTAACAGGAGGCCACGAGGTAGGGGGCGCACCCTACCCTACCAGGCGCCCCACCCTCGTGGGCCCCTTGTTGCTCCACCGACGTACTTCTTCCTCCTATATATACCCACGTACCCCCAAACGATCAGATACGGAGCAAAAACCCTAATTCCACCGCCGCAACTTTCTGTATCCATGAGATCCCATCTTGGGGCCTGTTCCGGAGCTCTGCCGGAGGGGGCATCGATCATGGAGGGCTTCTACATCAACACCATAGCCTCTCCGATGAAGTGTGAGTAGTTTACTTCAGACCTACGGGTCCATAGTTAGTAGCTAGATGGCTTCTTCTCTCTTTTTGGATCTCAATACAATGTTCTCCCCCTCTCTTGTGGAGATCTATTCGATGTAATCTTCTTTTTGCGGTGTGTTTGTTGAGACCGATGAATTGTGGGTTTATGATCAAGTCTATCTATGAACAATATTTGAATCTTCTCTCAATTATTTTATTTATGATTGGTTATATTTGCAAGTCTCTTTGAATTATCAGTTTGGTTTGGCCTACTAGATTGATCTTTCTTGCAATGGGAGAAGTGCTTAGCTTTGGGTTCAATCTTGCGGTGTCCTTTCCCGGTGACAGTAAGGGCAGCAAGGCACATATTTTATTGTTGCTATCGAGGATAACAAGATGGTGTTTTCTTCATATTGCATGAGTCTATCCCTCTACATCATGTCATCTTTCTTAAGGCGTTACTCTGTTTTTACTTAATACTCTAGATGCATGCTGGATAGCGGTCGATGAGTGGAGTAATAGTAGTAGATGCAGGCAGGAGTCGGTCTACTTGTCTCGGACGTGATGCCTATATACATGATCATACCTAGATATTCTCATAACTATGCTCAATTCTGTCAATTGCTCAACAGTAATTTGTTCACCCACCGTAGAATACTTATGCTCTCGAGAGAAGCCACTAGTGAAACCTATGGCCCCCGGGTCTATCTTTATCATATCAATCTCCTACTACTTCGTTGTTTACTTCGCTATTTACTTTGCCTTTATTTTACTTTGCATCTTTATCATAAAAATACCAAAAATATTATCTTATCATATCTATCAGATATCACTCTCGTAAGTGGCCCTATAGGGATTGACAACCCCTATTTGCATTAGTTGCAAGGATTTATTTGTTTTGTGCAGGTACGAGGGACTCACGTGTAGCCTCCTACTGGATTGATACCTTGGTTCTCAAAAACTGAGGGAAATACTTACGCTACTTTGATGCATCATCCCTTCCTCTTCGGGGAAAACCAACGCAGTGCTAAAAGATGTAGCACTCCCCGCGCTGAGCTCCGCTCCGAGCTGCATCGCCTGCGACCCGCCGCCTCCACCCTGTCGCTCGCAGGAGACCAAGGTCGCCGGAGGCCGCGACCACCTCTCCGGCTAGAAGGTCTACAGCTCCGTGCCTCTCCTCGTCCTCACCCTGCTTTTTCCCTGGACCTCTCTGATCCCCGCGTCGCATCAGCTGTAGGTCGCCGCCGCCATGGCCGACCGACGCTCGTTCCGGTCGTCCCCGCAGCGGATCCAGCGAGCCGCCGCTTCGATCCGTTTCCTCCATCCATCCCTGACCTCATCTCTGGCTTGTCCCGCGCCTTGGACCTCGCCATTCACGCCAAATCGCCGCCGCCGTCCTGCCTTGTTCCATGCTGCATCGCCGCACCTCTAGCGCCCCATTGACCGCGGCCCGCCCGCGTGGGCCAGCGCCTTCACCGCGGCCCAGCCAGCGCCCTGCCGGCCCAGCCTCCCCTCCAGCCGCGCGTGCTTCTGGCCTGTCGAGCCCTATGTGAGCAGCTCCCAGTCCCTCCAGATTCAGCCCATATATTTTTCCCTGCCTGCGATTTTGGTTTTTTCGAGAGACTGCATTTTTTCACAAAAGCCCTTGCACTTCATGCATATTCTAACTCCACAACGGTGCATCGGAATTAAACAAACTTTATATGAAAAATGCTTAGATTTTTTCTAGTTTCATAATTTCCAACTTTCATGCATGTTTAAAATGTTTAAATTGCTGTTTGTTTAAATTTGTTCAAATACCATGTTAAAATGATTTAATTCATAACTTAATAACCGTAGCTCCAAATTTAATAAACTTTATATGTAAATGGGGTAGAAAAATGCATAGGTTATCATGGTGTACTTGCTTTTCATGTTTAACAACTCTAAAATATGGTTTAGGGCAGAACAGTACCAAATCTAATATATGCTCATGAGGATTTTTCTAGACTTGTTGCTTGTTGTTCCGGCCTCATTTAAACTTGCCTAGATAGGTAGTTTTCATTTGCTTCACCCCTTTCCATGTTAATCAATATTTAATATTGTTGGGTACATAAACAAGATCGAACTAAATAACTTGAATGTGGTGTTCCGTCAATATGCAACTCGTTGCATATTGAGCTCCACTTAACTTGTAGTTTTGCTTGTGCACTTTGCCATGCCATGCCTCTTTAAACCGGACATGCATCATACTTGGTTGTGCATCAGGCCAGATTCATATGATGGTTGTTTACTATGTTGGTTGCTTCTTTCCAGGTTGCTTCTCTCGTTAGCTTCAGTTTCGTTCCGGACTTGTGTGGATTCGTCCGACTTCGTCCGTTTGTCTTCTTCATGGACTCGTTCTTCTTCCTTGCGGGATTTCAGGCAAGATGACCATACCCTCGAAATCACTTGTTGGAACATGGATACGTTGGGATATCACAATATCTATTATGTTCATTAATCCATCTATATACTTGGTAAAGGGTGGAAGGCTCGGCCTTATGCCTGGTGTTTTGTTCCACTCTTGCCACCCAAGTTTCCGTCATACCAGTGTTATGTTCCTTGATATTTGCGTTTCTTACACTGTTGGGTGTTATGGGAACCCCTTGACAGTTCGCTTTGAATAAAACTCCTCCAGCAAGGCCCAACCTTGGTGTTACATTTGCCTAACAACCTATTACCCTTCCCTTGGGTCGGCCAACCCAAGGGTCATCTTTATTTTAACCCCCGGGCCAGTGCATCTCTAAGTGTTGGTCCAGACCGGGCAGCCTGCGGGGCCACCTCGGGGCAACTCGAGGGCTGGTTTTACTCGTAGCTTGACCTATCCGGTGTTTCCCTGAGAATGAGATATGTGCAGCTCCTATCGGGATTGTCGGCACATCGGGCGGCTTTGCTGGTCTTGTTTTACCATCGTCGAAATTTCTTGTAACCGGGATTCTGAGTCTGATCGGGTCTTCCCGGGAGAAGGAATATCCTTCGTTGACTGCGAGAGCTTGTGATGGGCTAAGTAGGGACACCCCTGTAGGGTTTGAACTTTCGAAAGCCGTGCCCGCGGTTATGGGCAGATGAGAATTTGTTAATATCTGGTTGTAGAAAACTTGACACTTAACTTAATTAAAATGAATCAACCGCATGTGTAGCCATGATGGTCTCCTCTCGGCGGAGTCCGGGAAGTGAACACGGTTCTTGTGTTATGCTTGAACATAAGTAGTTTCAGGATCACTTCTTGATCACTTCTAGTTCATGACCGTTGCGTTGCTTCTCTTCTCGCTCTTATTTGCGTATGTTAGCCACCATATATGCTTAGTGCTTGCTGCAGCTCCACCTCACTACCCTTTCCTACCCATAAGCTTAAATAGTCTTGATCTCGCGGGTGTGAGATTGCTGAGTCCTTGTGACTCATAGATACTTCCAAACAGTTGCAGGTGCCGAGGATACCAGCGCAGGTGACGCAACCCAGCTCAAGTGGGAGCTCGATGAAGATCTTGTTCATTGTTTTGGGTCTTTTCGGTTGATCAGTAGTGGATCCCAGTTGGGACGATCGGGGATCTAGCATTTGGGGTTGTCTTCTTTTATTTTGGTTCCGTAGTCGGACATTTGATTGTACCTTGGATGATGTATGATTTATTCATGTATTGTGTGAAGTGGTGATTGTAAGCCAACTCTTTATCCCTTTCTTATCCAGCACATGGGATGTGTAAAGATTACCCCTCTTGCGACAGACCTACCATGTGGCTATGCCTCTAAGTCGTGCCCCGACACGTGGGAGATATAGCCGCATTGTGGGTGTTACAAGTTGGTATCAGAGCCATCCCCGACTTAGGAGCCCCCTGCTTGATCGAATCGCTGATGTTGTTGAGTCTAGAACAAAATGTTTTGAGTCTTAGGATTATATATATTGGAGAGTAGGATTCTTTTTACTCCTCAGTCCCTTCGTCACTCTGGTGAGGCCTCCTGACGTAGAGTTTTGACTCTTCTCTCCTCAAATTTTCACGATTTTTTAAGGATCACGCGGGTATCTTGGAATCGTTCCGATAGTCTTGTGGCGAGAACATTGTTCTTGGTGCCCCTGACATTTAGGGGTTGTGGCAGTGTCCCGGGGAGTTGAGCTCCGAGGTGTTGTCGTCACAATTTTATCATTGCAGTTCTGGAATACCTGAGTTCGCCGACATCGAAAATCTCTTTTATTTAGTTGTTGGTGAGATAACCTCGACGCCACCCAGTACTGGGGCGGGAGTTCGGGAGTATTGCCATAACTCGTATAACAGATGCTTTTCGAAGGTTGAGGTAAAAAATTTCCGAAGGTTTCTTGGTTATGTGTTGAAGGATGGATACAACTGGATGTAGGAATTGTTAGTTTGGGTGAGATATTATGCTTCCCCTGTATCCCCAACACATGATTGCATAACTAGAAAGTTTCGGGAGTTTATAAGTGGGAATTCAAGTATATCGTAGGACATCCTTCCAACAGACACATGATATGACATGGGGTCTATCTTATGTTTGTTTCTGGCTTATTCTGCAAGCGAAACCTTTGTTTTGCTTTAAGTTGTGGTATTCAAGTTGCTTCAATGTCAAATGTTGATTCCATACCTTTCCTAAGCGGTGTTCTCATATTCCTATGTGAATACAAATCCTTCTTGATCTTCGAGTTTGCCATCTCAATTTCTTCTCAACCGGCGTGTTCCTCTTCAAGTGGATCCTATCATTTTCAACATCCGCAAGATCAATTCTAAGTTTTTTATCATCGATGTTTGTTTCATCTGTCCCATAGTTTCCTTTGTTTTCCCACCCTCCCACCCTTTTTCTTTAAGGACCTGGATCCCTTAATCAAGTACCCTTTTATTCATGTGAAGTCTCTTCATTCTTTTCAATCAATGTTCTTACTCGGTGTTTCTCATGAAGATGCTCTACTAGTCCATCATTCTTCTTTATCTTCTCTTCTGGTGGATTCAAATCAAGCTTTCGGTTTTGATCATATCATTTTCATTGGTTCACATGCTTTCCATGTTCGAAGTTCTTATCGAAGACTCTCTTATTTATTCACCTCTTGCTATTCAATTGTTCCGGAGTGCTGAAGATATCTCAGAAGATTCGCATTTCCATGGCTAATTCGTTTAAGCTATCTCGAGGTTGTTATCTCATTCAAGCCATTTAATTCAACCGGTGCAATCTCCCTTTCAAGTAATCAGTTCAACGGTGTTTCTCTTGAGTGGGCCCTAACCCACAGGTCTTTTCCCAGGACCTTACCTGACTCTTCTAATCTTTCAGAGCTAGTCACAAATTCTTTTCAAAATTTTACGTAAGAATGAATTATCATCAGTCATATGTATTTCTCTAAGATCTGTCAAATTCTTTTCATCGTTGGCTCAACCTCTTCGTTTTTGATTCTCCTGTAGTGTCTAAACAATTCTTGGTTGTGTTTCTCGTCGTCATTCTTGGATTTTGAAGGCCGAAGAAGAGTTCCTTTTAAACCCTTTCCATTCTTCCAAAGAGGTGTAGTTCAAGCTTGATGTCATCCTTCCATAATTGTTTTTCGATCGTGATAATTCTTTTCACCCATCCGGAGCAATCCATGAGTCTTTTCAGTTTGATTCTCCGGAGCCCATCATCTCAGAATTATTCATTCCAGCTTTCAGCTCTAGTTCTTGAATTCTTCCAGTGCATCATTCAAATATTCTCTAATTAGCTTGGGATCTCTTCATTCACTTGTATCTAAATTCTCTCAAGTATCTTCGTTCTCTAATTCTTCCTGGTGTTTCTTTATATTTTCTTCGTTCATTTTCAATTCTTACGATGGTCCATTCAAGAGTTCCCTTCCTTGGTTATCACATCAATTCATTCATTGTTTCCAAATCCCACGGGTGGTTCCATCAATACCTTCCCAAGTTGGCGCTATATCTATCTTAATCCTTTCTACGAGAATAAGTAGTATGCCAAATCCATTGCGTGTCATCAATTTAATTGGTGAAGGATGCACATAACATAATTCTTATTCTCGTTTCATCTGAGTAATTGATTCATTCTTCCGGAGTTTGTTCACGATGAAGTAATTCTCGGTTTCAATTGTTTCATCTTTTATTTTCCCGGAGTTCCAATCTCTCATCATCATGAAGATCCATCTAAATCATTGCAAGGCTTCAATCTTATTCTTTTCATCCTTCACTTCTTTTTGATCATCCTTTTATTACCGGAGTTCTTCATGGAGGCTCTACATGATGGTTCGTCAAGGCTTTCTTTCATTCTTCAATTCTTCTTCAAGATTTCTCTCGGAGTTAAGATCTGCCAAGCTATACTCAAAATTAAACATGGTGTTCAACACATGTCTTGTTTTGAGGAGTTCAAGCATTCTTAATCTTGCATTCCGAAATGCAATTCTTTCATATCTCATCTTTTGAGGTGGTGTTATGTCATTGTTGATAATTTTCCTTTGGGTTTCATGATTCACAAGTTTTCAAAGAGTGACATATTTAAATCCATCATTTTCTCTTCGCTCAAGAGATCTTTTCAACCAATCAATCCTTTTGTTGGTGCTATCCTAGAAAAATTCACCTAAAGCCTTCCATTGGGAATGCTGCTCCTTGTGGTGATTGCATATGATCCAAGTTTTCTTATCACCTCGATGGAAGATGCTTTCTATCTTTTCTAGCTCTCAATCCAATCTATCGTTTCCATTAGTGGCAGAATTTCACCTCAATTTTGAGATGTTTTTCATAAGCCCACAATAAGCTTACTCTTTTCATTGTTAGTTTTCCAACAACTCCCTTCAACCCTTCATAAGAGTGCTCTCTCAAGTTCAGTTGTGAGAGATGTTGGTTCTCTCATCTCCGTTCTTTTCATTCCATTCTTACATTCGTTCCAAAGGCATTGTGATGTTGCTCTCTTCGACCCATCATCTCATTTTGTAATATCATGTTCCTTTCCTTGCTTATCCGTTTAACCGGAGTGTTGTGTCATCTCTTCAAGTTCTTTTCATCTTATCAAGTCTTGCATTCTCTTTTCAAATGGAGTGTTGTTCGAATTTGTTCTTCCTTGTTTCTCATTTATCTCGTTTCAACCAGAGTGGTTTCAATTCCTTCTTGTCCAATGTGTTTGCCATTCACTAGCTTTGCAACCAACAAGGTTCTAGTAATGTTCCTTGTTCCCCTTTTCTAATGGAGTGTTTTCAACTTTGCTCATCTTCATTGTATTATTTCTTTCAATTTGTTCAACCTCTCAAGGTTCGTGGTTTCACTCATTTGTCAAAGAAGCAACTTAGTTTTACCTCTTCTCTTCCTCTTCTGTTTCCCTCTGGTGCCATCCTAGATCTCGGGACGAGATCCTCTTGTAGTGGTGGAGTGTTGTAACGCCCCGAGACCAATGTGCCAGGTGTCTTCTAGTTATTCGTTGTTGTTACCGCGTCTTTCGCTTGTGTGTTGCATCTTGCCATGTCATCATCCGCATTGCATCTGCATGTTTTTGAAACTTGCATTCGCCCGAGTCTCCCAGTTCCTTCCGTTGTCCGTTCCGAGCCCAGACACACTTGCACGCGCCCGCGGCATGTCTGAAATAGTATTTTTATAGGTGTCCGGAAAATGTTCTCGGAATGGGTTGAAATTTGGCATGCGGTGTTGTTATGTTGTCAGTAGGCCTCCTGCCAAGTTTCATCACATTGGGAGTCCGTTTGACGCCCCAACGGATAACTATATCGGCATTATAGTCGGTCTAACGTCGGATGTTTTCGGTCTCCAAAAACCGTCGTCGGGCTGCACTCTTTCTCCTCTCTCCTCTCAGCCCAAGCCATCCTACACAGCCCTTTAACCCACCTGCCTATCCCCTCCACTCCGGACCATCCGATGGCGATCGAACGACTCCGAAACGAAGCAAAACCCCCAACCCTAGCTCCTTTTGCTATATATGGACACCCCCTAGTCCATTTTGGCCTTCTTCCACCCTCCTCATTTTCCGCGCAGCCCCAGCCTCCAACCGTCACTTGATGCCGTCAGATCCGCTCCATCGCCGCCACTTGGCCTCCTCCAGTGCCGCCACCTCACCGTCGCCACATGGCACCACCCCAGTGGGTAGCGCCGCCGCCCTGCCCAACCAGATGAGGCCACGTCGCGCCTGCTTCCCCCACTCCGTCGTGGCCTTGCTGGCCCATCCGCGGCCCGGCCCGGGCCGATCTGGACCCGAGGATCCCGCACCGCCGCCCGTACGCTGCAGGAGCGCCCTGCTCCCCATGTTGAGCTCCGCCCCGAGCTGCATCGCCTGCGACCCGCCGCCTCCACCCCGTCGCTCGCCGGAGACCAAGGTCGCCGGAGGCCGCGACCACCTCTTCGGCCAGAAGGTCTACAACTCAGTGCCTCTCTTGGTCCTCACCCTGCTTTTCCCTTGGACCTCTCTGATCCTCGCGTCGCATCAGCTGCAGGTCGCCGCCGCCATGGCCGACTGGCGTCGGTGCTCGTTCCGGCCGTCCCCGCAGCGGATCCGGTGAGCCGCCGCCCCGATCCGTTTCCTCCATCTGTCCCTGACCTCATCTCCGGCTCATCCCGTGCCTTGGACCTCGCCGTTTATGCTAAACCTCCGTCGTCGTCCTGCCTCGTTCGGTGCTGCATCGTCGCGCCTCCAGTGCCCATTGACCGCGGGCCGCCCGCGTGGGCCAGCACCTTCACCGCGGCCCAGCCAGCGCCCTGCCGGCCCAGCCTCCCCTCCAGCCGTGCATGCTTCTGGCCTGTCGAGCCCTATGTGAGCAGCTCCCAGTCCCTCCATATTCGGCCCATATCTTTCTTCCCCTGCCTGCGATTTTAGTTTTTTCCAGAGACAGCAGTTTTTACAGAAAAAGCCCTTGCACTTCATGCATATTCTAACTCCACAACCGTGCATCGAAATTAAACAAACTCTATATGAAAAATGCTTAGAATTTTGTCTAGTTTCATAATTTCCAACTTTCATGCATGTTTAAAATGTTTAAATTGCTGTTTGTTTAAATTTGTTCAAATGCCATGTTAAAATGATTTAATTCATAACTTAATAATCGTAGCTCCAAATTTAATAAACTTTATATGTAAATGGGGTAGAAAAATGCATAGGTTATCATGGTGTACTTTCTTTGCATGTTTAACAACTCTAAAATATGGTTTAGGGCAGAACAGTACCAAATCTAATATATGCTCATGAGGATTTTTCCGGACTTGTTGCTTGTTGTTCCGGCCTCATTTAAACTTGCCTAGATAGGTAGTTTTCATTTGCTTCACCCCTTGCCATGTTAATCAACATTTAATATTGTTGGGTACATAAACAAGATCGAACTAAATAACTTGAATGTGGTGTTTCGTCAATATGCAACTCGTTGCATATTGAGCTCCACTTAACTTGTAGTTTTGCTTATGCACTTTGCCATGCCATGCCTCTTTAAACCGGACATGCATCATACTTGGTTGTGCATCCGGCCATGTTCATGTGATGGTTGTTTACTATGTTGCTTGCTTCTTTACGAGTTGCTTCTCTTGTTAGCTTCGGTTTCGTTCTGGAGTTGTGAGGATTCGTTCGACTTCGTCCGTTTGTCTTCTTCACGGACTCGTCCTTCTTCGTTGCGGGATTTCAGGCAAGATGACCATACCCTCGAAATCACTTCTATATTTGCTTGCTAGTTGTTCGCTCTATTGCTATGCCGCGATACCTACCACTTGCTATATGATGCCTCCCATCTTGCCATGTCAAGCCTCTAACCCACCTTCCTAGCAAACCGTTGTTTGGCTATATTACCGCTTTTGCTCAGCCCCTCTTATAGCGTTGCTAGTTGCAGGTGAAGATGAAGTTTGTTCCTTGTTGGAACATGGATATGTTAGGATATCACAATATCTATTATGTTCATTAATGCATCTATATACTTGGTAAAGGGTGGAACGCTCGGCCTTATGCCTGGTGTTTTGTTCCACTCTTGCCGCCCTAGTTTCCATCATACCGGTGTTATGTTCCTTGATTTTGCGTTCCTTATGCGGTTGGGTGTTATGGGAACCCCTTGACAGTTCGCTTTGAATAAAACTCCTCCAGCAAGGCCCAACCTTGGTTTTACATTTACCTAACAACCTATTACCCTTCCCTTGGGTCGGCCAACCCAAGGGTCATCTTTATTTTAACCCCCCGGGCCAGTGCTTCTCTAAGTGTTGGTCCGAACCGGGCAGCCAGCGGGGCCACCTCGGGGAAACTCGAGGGCTGGTTTTACTCGTAGCTTAACCTATTTGGTGTTGCCCTGAGAATGAGATATGTGCAGCTCCTATCGGGATTGTCGGCACATCGGGCGGCTTTGCTGGTCTTGTTTTACCATTGTCGAAATGTCTTGTAACCAGGATTCCGAGTCTGATCGGGTCTTCCCGGGAGAAGGAATATCCTTCGTTGACCATGAGAGCTTGTGATGGGCTAAGTTGGGACACCCCTATAGGGTTTGAACTTTTGAAAGCCATGCCCGCGGTTATGGGTAGATGGGGATTTGTTAATATTCGGTTGTAGAAAACTTGACACTTAACTTAATTAAAATGAATCAACCGCGTGTGTAGCCATGATGGTCTCTTCTCAGCGGAGTCCAGGAAGTGAACACGGTTCTTGTGTTATGCTTGAACGTAAGTAGTTTCAGGATCACTTCTAGTTCACGACCATTGCGTTGCTTCTCTTCTCGCTCTTATTTGCGTATGTTAGCCACCATATATGCTTAGTGCTTGCTGCAGCTCCACCTCACTACCCTTTCCTACCCATAAGCTTAAATAGTCTTGATCTCGCGGGTGTGAGATTGCTGAGTCCTCGTGACTCACAGATACTTCCAAACAGTTGTAGGTGCCGATGATACCAGCGCAGGTGACGTAACCAAGCTCAAGTGGGAGCTCGATGAAGATCTTGTTCATTGTTTTGGGTCTTTTCGGTTGATCAGTAGCAGAGCCCAGTTGGGACGATCGGGGATCTAGCATTTGGGGTTGTTTTCTTTTATTTTGGTTCCGTAGTCGGACATTTGATTGTACCTTGGATGATGTATGATTTATTCATGTATTGTGTGAAGTGGCGATTGTAAGCCAACTCTTTATCCCTTTCTTATTCAGTACATGGGATGTGTAAAGATTACCCCTCTTGCGACATACCTACCATGCGGCTATGCCTCTAAGTCGTGCCCCGACACGTGGGAGATATAGCCGCATTGTGGGTGTTACATGTTTGGATTGTGACTGTGTTTGTCTTATGTTGCCACATTATTTTTCCCACACTTGCCACACTTGCCTAACTTGAGTTGCTCAAATTGGTAGACACACTTTGGCTTGCCTAAGGGAATCTTGCCACAATTTTTGTGTCTATGACATGTGGGGTTCACTGCTAAAAAAATTCTTGTCTTAGGTGTCGCTAATAAAAAAGACTTATACTTAGGAACGGAGGGATTAGAAAATATAAATAATAATGCATGTTGGGGCAACCCATGTTTCCGATAATTTTAGCCATGGGCTTGTTCACAATTTTTACGAGGGGGTGGTTGTTCATTTAATGGAGAGACTTGTACCAGACTTGAATGATACAAAGTGCGACCTGGCACACTATAACACCACTTGGAACAAGCGGGTAGCTATCTCAAAAAACAATCAACAACTAAAAAAACAGCGACCTGGCATGTTGTACACAATTTTAAATGATTGTTTTGATGGAGTGAAAAAGGAAAACTACCCCACTACGTATATATAGGCCAGAGCCTCCGTGCTTGCTTGCTAGGGTTGCTCTATTCACACACTCTCATCCTCTCCAGATCTAAACAAGATAGGTGTGGTAACACTGTCTTTCTCCCTTCAAAAAACATTGTCTTTCTATCCTCACTGCTGATTACAGATCCAGACGTATCCCCCTCCGCCGGTGAAGGGGAGGAGGGGCATGGTTTAGGCCGTCATCGACAGCAAGGGAGGAGACCCACAGCCGGCCGCACCGTTATCTCTGGCCAAGCGCCGGCGCGGGAGGTCCTCCAATCCCTTCATCATTGCCCTAGTGTGGGCAGATCCGGCCTCCCGCCGCCCACCTATCCACATCCCGACGACGTTCAGGTATATCTTCCTTCCAAACCGCCTTAGCTCTACTTCCCCAGCTCGCTACATCGCTGCATGTGCATCATTTTCTACTCCCTCCGTTTCTTTTTAGTCCGCATATAAGGTTTGGTCAAAGTCAACCTTTGTAGAGTTTGACTAACTTTATATTAAAAAATATAAACATTCACAATATGAAATCAATATTATCAGATGCACCATGAAACGTATTTTCATACTATATAATTTTAGTATTGTATATGTTCATATTTTTTATATAAATTTGTTCAAACTTTGTGTAGTTTGACTTTGACCAAATCTTATATGCGGAGTAAAAAGAAACGGAGGGAGTACCTCTCAGCCCCTCTTGATCGGATGGTCCAACGTCACCTATTTTTTTCTTCTATTGTTAGAGGTAAAGCTACTTCATCGAGTCGAATCTTGTACTTGGTTCAAACAAGAAATAAAGTGGGAGTGGGGGAATTTAGTATGTACATCGAACTTGGTACAAACAAGAAGGAAAGGGGGTGAAAGTAGTACAGACTGGTCATCCAACTGGTCTCTTGGTCGAAAAGGGAAATATCGGGGTAACGCTGTACATAGTGGTATGACCAGGACTAGATTTGCTATCCACACATAGGAGTAGATGGCTAGAGTGAACAAAAATGGGACCAACCCAGATATGTTTCTTGGATGTTTGTTTCTCGGGGCAACAAACTCTGAATCACCACTTTATGCCCTGTTTAGGTACATGGTGCTGGACTGCTGGTGCACCCACTGTCCCATGCCCTTATACCAAATGTTCAGCTGTTCTTAATCTAATGCCCCTGGTAAAATGAAGCCATGCCACTGTTATAAGCCATGACAAGTTTAGCCAAATGTTTTTGCTTGTAATTGTTTGAGACTTTGACTGTTTCCATTGTAGCTTTTTGTGCAAACAGGGATATCCATTTCACCAGGTTGCTGTTGTGACCTTTTGGTGCACTACAAAAAACACTTCTTAAAAGAAGTGACTTTTGTGCTGTTTAACTGGAATGTCAGAATGGAATAGTTGATTCATTTTGGTGGAACTGCACAAAGGGAGATATGTGTTCCAATCCTCATCATCCATATTGACGCCATAACCTTCCTTTAGGTAAGAATGATATTTAATGCATGTGTTCATATCTATTTTGCGACTCCCATGAGAAAATAATGCTATTGTTTACTGGTACACTTGTACTCCCTCACTGAAAAACCCAATTCAGAAATAGAAGGCCAATCATGTACTTGGTTTCACCAACTGGTGAGGAGAAAGAGAAACAGAGGATGAAGAGGAAGAAGAAGAATAAGAATAAACAGTGCCAAGGTGATCTTGCTGAAGCCAGAGGCCTCAGTCGAGGCCATTCAAGGGCTCCGGCAACGTCTACCTTACATGTGAGACGATCCTGTGCAAACAGGGATCATGTTGTGCCAATCATACATTTTAGTGGAACTACACAAGACAATACAATGAACTGTATCGCAACCAGTGCTTTAACTCTGCTGGAAGTTCTTGTAATCTTTCGATATAATCTCAGCACTGGTAAACAAAAGTGATTTCAACCATACATTTGAAGCGCACAAAAATATACACTATTGAGTGATTCCAATGAGTGCTTTATCATTTCTTATGGGACTACATGAATAAGATTTTTTCCTCAGGTTTGTACCGGCCTAAGGCCTTCATCCATATTAGTTTGTTGGCATCTCTATTTGTATCATGCTACTGTCATGAGAAACTCCGTTATCTTTGCACGTTAAAGTTTTGCAACCTATGATACATGGCAATGCTTTGAGTGTTGAGCTAATTGGCACTGATTAAATAAACAAATACCTCTCTTTAAGCAAGACTACTATGTTGCTAACTTTACCCATTAAGATAATGAGGGTGCTTCTATTTGTTAGTGTATGTTTCATCAACTAGTCCCACTATTACAGTAATCTCACTCTCTCAATATATGTGCAACAGGGATGCTCGATTTTGGTGGAACTGCAGAAAAACTTTGGGTGTTTCATTGCCTCGACAGCTTCCTTCCTTTCCTGTCAGTCGCCAATCTGGGCTTGCATTCTTCCTTTGCTGTCAGTCGCTTGGCTTATCTTGGCTTCCAGTAAAAGGAAATAGTAATTGATATGCTACCTCACACAAGTTGGTACCGGTCTTTATCCTGATTATTGTGCTTGCCATATGTATTGGTAATTTGGTATTGTGCTACTGTTTGCCGATTTCATAAAGGAGTAACTTGGAGCCTGAACTCACAGGCAAATCATTACATTGGGTGATTTCAGTAGAACTGCACAAAAAGATCAGATGGACAGGTACTTATGCTGCTGCTATGTACTCCAAAGTTCACTCAGACAAGCATCGATGTTGGCAAGAAGAAGTGCTTATATTCATTCGAGTATCAACCGGCGTCAACCAATTGTCAAACTCCAAGTATTAGGATAGTGAACGCCAAAAATATTGCTTGGTGCATAGCCTAGAAAAACATAGTCCAGTCTTTGGTCCCAACTTGTGCCTTTTGGTTATCGGCAGATATGGTAGCGAACTATATGGCATGGAGTCTAAAGATTCCAGACAAGTTGGTTGATGCGTATATTCATCTGGCACTTAATCAGTCTGCACTCTATGGATGCTCCATTTCAGTTGAACTGCACAAAAAATTTGGGTGGTTCATTTTCTCAACCGCCTCCTTTCTCGTCTGCAATGTAGAATTTTGGCGAGCTACATGACCAAGATGAGCCAGTAAACTAGTTGGATGAAAGTAGTGGCCAAGTTGCTCAAACCTCCCTTGGCATGAGGCCACTATTTGAGGATAAACCTACAAGCAAAGTTCAGATTGTCTGTGCTGCCTCTTATGTACTCGAAAGTTTACTCATACAAGCACTAATTTTAGCAAGAAGTACCTCCGACTGAACACCATTTACCAGTCTGCAATGTAGAATTTTGGTGAGCTACAGGACCAAGATGAGCCAGTAAACTAGTTGGATGAAAGTAGTGGCCAAGTTGCTCAAACCTCCCTCAGCATGAGGCCACTATTTGAGGATAAACCTACAAGCAAAGTTCAGATTGTCTGTGCTGCCTCTTATGTACTCGAAAGTTTACTCGTACAAGCATTAATTTTAGCAAGAAGTACCTCCGACTGAACACCATTTACCAGTCTGTACCCTAGGTAATTAAAGTTTGTCCTTGGATCATATTGGCTGTGATCTCAATCATTTGGATGCATAAACATACTGAACATGTGTATATCTAAATCTTTTTGTGAATTATCTATGAATATTGTTGTGTGATCTATCAATCATTTGGATCCATAGACATGCTGAACTTGTGTATATATGAATCTTTTGAGTTGTTGATAGTGAATGTTGGCTATGAATATGAACGTGTCCTGTGAACCTGAGTTTGATACAAATGTTTACCTTTTCTGTTGTACTTGTGTGTGAACTTGTTAGTATGCCTACTGTGGGGTATGTGACGTGTGGGTGTCAACGGCACACCTTCTTCCCGAGAAGAATTGCACCTGCTTTGTTAGGGTAGCAACGGTGCATCAGCACTTTTTAATCTTTTTGCTCTGTCTTGCCCCTCCCCCGCTCAACCCTTGTCGTAATGTTTTCGGCCTCAAAACAAACATAGTACTGCATTGTTTTTGGGGCTTGATGAAAAATCGAGTGTTGGTTTCTGTAGGTTGGCCCACCCAGCAAATGGTGTGCTGGTCCACCACGGACTGGGAGGTTAAAAATACAAGTTGTATGGTGTAGAGGCAAGTAAAAAAAATGCCATCGAGAGCCATCCACTGAAGAAAAAAAATCGCTGCTGATGTGCTTCTTCAGTCGTGCCGCCGACCCCCTCTTTAATCCAGTTCACTCGGGGATCTGGTATCATTTTTTTCCAGAGGGCGAACAAGTATTAGCTAGGCCTAGGTTTTGTATTTTAACATGTGTAGCCCACGACATACGGTGACAATGGTTTCAACTTATTTTTTGAGGTCCATACCGGCCTATGGGCTTTTTCTTAAAGATCAGCAGCCCAATGCATTTTTTAACCACATTATATATATTTATATTATTACTATTATCGTATATTTTATAGAGACTTATATATACATTATAAAAACATCCCACATGTTATTAACTTATAAAATTAAATGTTTAATAGAAGTTGGCAAGGAAAATCCTGGTTGTTTTTGACTCATGGGCAAGGAAAATCCTGGTGATTGTGTACAAAAGCTTGCGAAGATTTTAAGGACCAACGTAATAATAACGCGCTCATTTTTATTCTGAGCAATAACTCGCTAATTTGTTAATTAAGTATATAAAAAATGTGCCTCTCCGGTTTATTTTTTGATACTAATTGCTCCTTCTAACATAACATTATATATATAACGAGCCTAGCTAATTCGTGTATTTGAAGGAAGTGCAAATGGGCTGGGATTCCTTAGAAAATATAAATGGGACGCATTGACGCGAAATTATTTGTTCACCTAGCCTAGTAAATGGACTATACATTCTAGAAAACATGGGTTAAATATATGCCACATTTTTGTAGGCTAACATGTGGGCCGATAGGTCGAAGCCTACGCAGGGCATTGTCAACTTGGTCAACAAATGATTATGACATTCACAGCCATTGGATTTATATCCAACAGCAGGCATGCACCTTCAATCTCTCGTCTTCTTCCTCCAGTGTTACGGGGACTGCCTGGTCCGGCCTCCGGCGGCTAGGAGCTCTGCTTAGCACGCATCGCTGCGAAGCGCTACCCCACCGCCGGCCAGGCTATCCCTCCATCCCTCCACACCTCTTGTTATTCTCCATCGACTGCAGCCCCATGCCGCACCAGAACCAGTTATAACCCTTCTCCTCCTCTCAATCTGCGACTCCACTGCCACGTCTTCCCATCTTCGAGTCGTTCCCGTCCGGGGCCTCCCCGTCGTACACCACCTTGTTGTGCTCGGTGCGGCATGGTCAACAAACGAGAGTCATTGGAAGAGGACTGTACGTGGAGAGCCTGGCGGCTGGGACCCACAAGGTCCATGGTCGCACGCATGGAAAGTTCCTCCTTATTAAGCTAAAAAAATGTTTCCTCCACCTGACAGCTGGGACCCACCGGCTGTATCTTCGCACGGAAGGAAGTGCCTCCTTTTTATGCGAAAAAAATATTCCTCCCGTTGACAGCTGGGACCCGTCAGATTTGGTGGCTGACTTATGGGCCTACTAAGCGGACGTGTACACAGGGCTTTGTCAACTTAATCAACAAATGATTCTAGCAGCTGGACCGTTGGATGTTAATCCAACAACCATGCTCCTTCTTCAACCTCTGTTCTTGCTCCTGTCTCCCGTGGGCGGCACCACGGCCGTGCTGCCGCGCACCCAAACCAGTCAAGTTTCCCACTCCTCTCCATCTGCGACTCCACTGCCCCGTCTTCCCCATCTTCGGGTCGTTCCAATCTGGGGCCTCGCCATCATCCACCAGCCTTGGTGCGCTCGGCACGGTGTGGTCAACATGGTGAACAACCAAGAGTCATCGGAAGATGACTGTACATGAGAGACTGATAGTGGGGACGCACCACGCCCATGGACGCATGCATGCAACGGAACACGACGTGGTCAACGTGGTCAAGGAACGACTTCCATCGGAAGTGTATTGTACGTGGAGAGGCTGACAGCTGGGTCCACGGCCGCAACAAGGAAGTGCCTCCTTAGTATGCGGAAAATAATGATTCCTCCACCTCATAGCAGGGACCCACCGGACGGGCCACCGCATTTTGCGAAAAAATGTTTTCCCCCTGACTACTGGGACCCACCGGACGGGCCACCGTATTTCGTGAAAAAACGTTCCCCCTGCTGTCAGCTCGGACCCACCGAAAGTGCCTCCTTATTACGCATAAAAAACGAATACTCCCCCTGCTAGCTGGGACCCACCTTGGTGGGAGGCTGACTTGTGGGCCTACTAAGTTGACGGGGACGGAGGGCTTTGTCAACTTAGTCAATATGAACGATTCTAGCTCCAGTGACCGTATGATGTCCATCCAACGGCTGTAGTGCTTCTTCAACCTCTGGTCTTCTTGCTCCAGCCGCCCAAACCAGCGTCGGTCGTGCCGCGTGCTCCTGCCTCCCGTGGCCGGCTGTGATGCCGCGGAGGCCTCACCGCCCCTACTACTCCCACCGCTGGCCAGGCTATCCCTCCACTCACCCACACCCCCTGTTATTCTGCGGCGACGACAGCCTCACACCGTAGCCGAAACAGTGAACCCTCATACTCCTCTACGCGTGGGCATCCACTGACGCACCTTCCCCTGCTCCACGTCGTCCCCTTCCTAGGCCTCGCCGTCGTCCACCGCACTGGTGCTCTCGGCGCGGCGTGGTCAACATGGTCAAGGAACGGCTTCCATCGGACGTGGACTGTACGTGGAGAGGCTGACAGCTGGGTCCACGGCCGTAGCAAGGAAGTGCCTCCTTATTACGCGAAAAATAATGATTCCTCCACATCACAACAGGGACCCACCGGACAAGCAACCATATTTCGCGAAAAAACGTTTCCCCCCTGACTGCTGGGACCTACCAGTTACATCTTCCCACGCAAGGAAGTGCGTCTAGGCAAAAAAATGATTTGCCCTTGACTGCTGGGACCCACCAGCTATATCTTCGCACGCAAGGAAGTGCCTGACAGTCGGGACCCACCTGGTTGAAGCATACGTAGCATTGTCATTCTAGTCGCGAACGTGTATGTACATACTAGTCGATGTAGAGCGCGCACGTGTCGTAGTAGAGGCACACATGTAGCATGTACACGTACGTACAACGGCCAGTGTGCAAGAAAGGAAATACGGCCACGTACGTACATACGGGCGGGGTCTCAAACGCCTACTCGCGCATATGTACGGCCAGGGCTCGTGTATATGGCTGGGTCGGAACGGAGATACTACGTCGTCATCATGTTCATGGGGAGCCAACCGGCTGGGTCAGAATGGAATGCGTTGTCGTGTTAATTGGGAGGGCTTGGACAGAACAGCCGATGGAAACGAGGCCTGGCATACTGCAGAACGGAGGAAACGACCTTGTGTTCCACCGGCCACGTCCGAAACAGGATCCTGTTCATCAGGAGGGGTCTGGTGTACCGCAAAACGGAGGAAACAGACTTGTGTTGGACCTCCTATGGTTGAAACGGGGTCCTGTTGATCGGGAGGGGTGTGGCGTACCGCAAAATGGAGGAAACAGACTTGTGTTGGAGCGCTATGGTCGAAATGGGGGTCCTGTTCATCGGGAGGGGTGTGGCGTACCACAAAATGGGACTCCATGGGATACTGTTCAACTCCACCATCGACCCCCTCCAGCCTCCACGGGCTCCTGTACATCCACCATTGACCTCCTCCAGCCTCCACCCGCGACTGTTCATCCACGGGCTCCTATTCATCCAGCCTCCACCGCGCGCTACTCCACCGGCTACTGTTCAACTAGCCCTCTCCACGGGCGCCTATTCAACCACCCCTCCCGGGCTACTGTTCATCCAACCCTCCACTGTCTACTGTTCATCCAGCCCTCCACGGGGTAGTCCTATTCATCCAGCCCTCCACGGGGTCCTGTTCATCCAGCCCCAACCGGCTCGATCGATAGGGGTCTTGTTCATCCAGAGGCAATTCCACGGGGTCCTGTTCCTCCACCCCCACCGGGAACTGTTCATCCAGACCCCCCAACAACGCTCACTGTTCATCCAGAGGCAGCATCGATCGGCTTCAGTTAGCAGCAGTAGCGAAGGAATCGCTCGATCGGGTTTAGTTAACAGCCATCGATCGATCGCTCGGGTTCAGTAACGCGTAGCCTGCAGTGCAATCACTCGGGTTCAGTTAGAGCCCAATGCCTCACACCCACGTGCGTGCATGTACGAGAGAAATGCGCAAACCTCTGTGCATCTCTCGGCCCCGACCACCAACCATAACCGGGAACACCCCGATATTTTCCTCGCCCTCGCTTCTACCATGGTTTTTTCCGTCAAGGACGGCCCAAAGAATGTCATGCAGCTGCGTCTCCGGCCCGCCCAGGATGAAAAGCCCATTTTCTGTCATAATTTTTTGTCATAGAAGTAGGAGCCCACCACATCTATGATGATTCCGGGTTTTGTCACAATTATCGTCATAGAAGAGTCATAAGTATGACAAAAAAATTTCGTTCGGCCCAAAATGTCACAGATGTGTCATTTTTTGTAGTGCTAGGAAAAACCACTCAAACATGGCTAGCGCTCCTAGTTATTCCTCCCGCCCTCATGGCTCCAAAAAAGGCGATTGGCAGAGATGCTCAGTATCCCATGCCCAGCTGACCAAGCTCCAGGCGCAAGGCTTCCTTCCCCCTGCGGATCTAGTCCCGGTGCAAGCGGGATTAACTTCTTTTAGAGGCGAAGCCCAGGCGGAAAATTTCCCGAATCCTTCAGAACGGGAGTGAGTGTGCTTCGTTTCCTTATTCTTGAGAGGCGTTAGATTTCCAATCCATCCTTTCCTCCAAGGTCTCCTAGAGTATTATGATCTCCAACTGCACAATCTCACGCCGGGCTCCATTCTGCACATCCCGGGCTTCGTCGCTCTTTGTGAGCTGTTCCTAGGCTGCGAGGCCCATTTGGAGTTATGAAGGAAATTGTTCTGCCTCGTCCCTCGCTCTCAAAAGGGATCCATATTCGAGGTGGGCGGCGCCGAGATATGGCGCATAGCCGGAACCGGATACCTGTCCGGCACGCCGAAGAAGGCGTCCGAGGAGTTGCCCTCGGAGTGGTCTTATATTGAAGACGTTGCTCTCCCCGACCCAGTCCGAATGGGCCTTCCCGAATTTTCCAGCGCTCCATTGAAGAAACACCACAGCTAGTGCCCTCGGAGCCTTGAGGAGGAAGATAGCGTGGAAGTCAAGATGTTGATGGACAAGATAAAAATACTCGCCCAATCCGGACTATCCATGATTGAGGTAATGACAGTTTCCATAACGTGAGGCGTCCAGACACTCCAATCCAGAGGACTCCCCATGTGGAACTACAATGGGGAGGATGATACATCTCGCTATGCGCGCAAGGGTCTGAATGACTTTGCCGCCCTGGCCGCCATGCTGGCAGATCTTTATAAAGGGGAGAAAGAAGAATTCGCCCGCCTTAGGTGCCGAGACGGATTCTCCATGTACAACCCCCCTATCTGGGTAAGCTTCCAATCCAGAATCTTTATTCAATCCTCATCTTAAGCTGCAACTAGTTGGACTCAAACCGACCATCTTTAACAGGAATGGCAGAAGCCCACCGCAGGGATCTATAGCCCTGCTCCACAGCCGGATAATCATATTCGGGACCTAGACCCCGGATTTGAGGAGGATCCAGATATATTTATAGAGCTTAAGGAGGGGGTCTTCTATCAGGCGAGCTACAATGGCACGAAAGTAGCCATTGTAGCGGATTACCCTGGTTTCCTGCCATCTTCCCATGTAAGTGCCCAGGGAGCATCTCCTCCAAATGGGCCTCCTCATTATGCCTCACCCAGCGCACTGTCTCATGCTCCAAAGGGGAGGCGCTCGACACGCCATGCTGCACCAGAGGCGTCTCATAAGAGAGCGGCGCCTGCGCCAGGTGGGTCTTCGAAGAGGAAGGCAAATGACAACACGACCGAGCCTTCATCAAAGAGGTATGGATTCGAATACGCCCCCTGGCAGTCACATCGAACTTCGACATTGTCCACTGTGTTTTATCAGGAAGAGTGTTTGCCGGACTATGCCCGGGGATCCTGCCGGTCACACCTCTACTAACCAGGTTCCAGACCCTGCCTCTAGGGCGGGGGCAGATATGGGAGTGACGCCGGATTACCCTCCTTCAGAGGATTTAGATGATGTGTCCGTCACGAACTCTGAAGTAGAGAGCGCCATGAATCATTGGCGACGGAGGGCCTCTCTTCGCGACCCCAGCTTTACTAAAGAGGCGTTCAATGCCTTCAGCTCGGCGGATGCATACATCCGAGCTGCTTGGGACGGGCTTGCTAGAGCCACTGACCAGTATTTGAAAGATATGCGGGTAAGTATGCATTGTATAGATCTGGTAACCATATACCAGTAGCCCCCGAGACTTGAAGTAGTTGAAACAACTGATTTAAGGATCATTGTATAATCAGGCACTCACGGAGAAGAACAACATGCTATCTCAGGAGCTGGATGATAACCCACAAGTATAGGGGATCGCAACAGTTTTCGAGGGTAGAGTATTCAACCCAAATTTATTGATTCGACACAAGGGGAGACAAATAATATTCTCAAGTATTAAGAGTTGAGTTGTCAATTAAACCACACCTGAAAGACTTAATATCTGCAGCAAAGTATTTAGTAGCAAAGTAATATGGAAGTAACGGTAACGGTGGCAAAAGTAACAGTATTGGTTTTGTAGTGATTGTAATAGTGGCAACAAAAAAGTAACTAAGCAAAGATCAATATGTGAAAAGCTTGTAGGCATTGGATCAGTGATGGATAATTATGTCGGATGCGATTCCTCATGCAATAGTTATAACATAGCGTGTGCTACCTCTTGAGCACTGCGTTGGTTTTCCCTTGAAGAGGAAAGGGTGATGCAGTAGAGCAGCGTAAGTATTTCCCTCAGTTTTTGAGAACCAAGGTATCAATCCAGTAGGAGACCACGCACGAGTCACCTCGTACCTACACACACAAATAAGAACCTCGCAACCAACGGGATAAAGGGGTTGTCAATCCCTTCACGGCCACTTGCAAGAGTGAGATCTGATAGAGATAATAATAATAAGATAATTATTTTTGGTATTTTATGATATAGGTTGAAAGTAAAGTTTGTAAAATAAAGTAGATGGGAAACTTGTATGATGGAGAATAGACCCGGGGGCCATAGGTTTCACTAGTGGCTTCTCTCAATAAAGCATAAGTATTACGGTGGGTGAACAAATTACTGTCGAGCAATTGATAGAAAAGAGAATAATTATGAGAATATCTAGGTATGATCATGTATATAGGCATCACGTCCACATCAAGTAGACCGAAACGATTCTGCATCTACTACTATTACTCCACACACCGACCGCTATCCAGCATGCATCTAGAGTATTAAGTTCATAAGAACAGAGTAACGCCTTAAGCAAGATGACATGATGTAGAGGGATAAACTCATGCAATATGATATAAACCCCATCTTTTTATCCTCGATGGCAACAATACAATACCTGTCGTTTCCCTTTCTGTCACTGGGATTGAGCACCGCAAGATTGAACCCAAAGCTAAGCACTTCTCCCATTGCAAGAAAGATCAATCTAGTAGGCCAAACCAAACTGATAATTTGAAGAGACTTGCAAAGGTAAACCAATCATACATAAAAGAATTAAGAGAAGATTCAAATATTGTTCATAGATAAACTTGATCATAAACTCACAATTCATCGGATCTTGACAAACACACCGCAAAAGAAGATTACATCGAACAGATCTCCAAGAGAATCGAGGAGAACTTTGTATTGAGATCCAAAGAGAGAGATGAAGCCATCTAGCTACTAGCTATGGACCCAAAGGTCTGAAATAAACTACTCACACATCATCGGAGGGGCCATGGAGTTGATGTAGAGGCCCTCCGTGATCAATGCCCCCTCCGGTGGAGCTCCGGAAAAGGCCCCAAGATGGGATCTCTTGGGTACAGAAGGTTGCATCGGTGGAATTAGGTTTTTGTGGTGCTCCGTATCGTAAACCGCGATGAATCCTTCTCCCTGGTATTTTTCTCCCCGAACGTGAATATATAGAGTTGGAGTTGAGGTCGGTGGAGCATCAGGGGCCCACGAGGCAGGGGCGCACCCCCCATCCTCGTGGACAGGGTGTGGGCCCCCTGACATTGATTCTTTCGTCAACATTTTTTATATATTCCAGAAATATGATCCGTGAAGTTTCAGGTCATTCCGAGAACTTTTATTTCTGCACAAAAATAACACCATGGCAATTCTGCTGAAAACAACGCCAGTCCGGGTTAGTTCCATTGAAATCATGCAAGTTAGAGTCCAAAACAAGGGCAAAAGTGTTTGGAAAAGTAGATACGATGGAGACGTATCAACTCCCCAAGCTTAAACCTTTGCTTGTCCTCAAGCAATTCAGTTGATAAACTGAAAGTGATAAAGAAAAACTTTTACAAACTCTGTTTTCTATTGTTGTTGTAAATATGTAAAGCCTGCATTCAAGTTTTCAGCAAAGGTTATGAACTAACCATATTCACAATAACAATTAGGTCTCATGTTTACTCATATCAATGGCATAATCAACTAGCGAGCAATAATAGTAAATCTCGGATGACAACACTTTCTCAAAACAATCATAATATGATATAACAAGATGGTATCTCGCTAGCCCTTTCTGAAACCGCAAAACATAAATGCAGGGCACCTTTGAAGTTCAAGGACTGACTAAACATTGTAATTCATGGTAAAAGAGATCCAGTCACAGTCATACTCAATGTAAACTAATAATTATACATCCAAATGACAGCGGTGCTGTCCAACTGGTGCTTTTTAATAAGGGGATGATGACTCCACATAAAAGTAAATTGATAGGCCCTTCACAGAGGGAAGCAGGGATTTGTAGAGGTGCCAGAGCTCGATTTTTGAAATAGAGATAAATAATATTTTGAGTGGTATACTTTCATTGTCAACATAACAACCAAGAGATCTCGATATCTTCCATGCTACACACATTATCGGCGGTTCCCAAACAGAATGGTAAAGTTTATACTCCCCCTACCACCAACAAACATTAATCCATGGCTTGTCCGAAACAACAGGTGCCTCCAACTATCAACAATCCTGGGGGGGGGGGTTGATTGCAATTAATTTAATTTAAGCATGGGACTGGGCATCTCGGTTACCAGCCATTTTCTCATGAATGAGGAGCGGAGTCCACTCCTCTTGAGAATAACCCACCTAGCATGGACGATATAGACAGCCCTAGTTGATACATGAGCTATTCGAGCATACAAAGCAGAATTTCATTTGAAGGTTTAGAGTTTGGCACATACAAATTTACTTGGAACGGTAGGTAGATACCGCATATAGGAAGGTATGGTGGACTCATATGGAATAACTTTTGGGGGTTTATGGAAGTGGATGTACAAGTAGTATTCCCGCTTAGTACAAGTGAAGGCTAGAAAGTGTAACGCCCTGGAGACACCCGCCGGTGGTCGTTACTCCTGGCGGGATCTAGACTGGCCCCACAGATCAATACTAGTATTTTCTGCGCACTTTGTCCTCACTCGTGCACACCCGGGAGCAACTTCCCGGTCGGTCACCCATCCTGACACTACTCCAAGCTAAGCACGCTTAACTTTGGAGTTCTGTCCGAATGGGCTCCCAAAAAAGAAGGAATTCCTTATTGATATGAGTAGTCTATCATCCCTAATAAGCCAGGCCATCACATACACCCCCACTCAGAGGAACCGACGTCCTCGTCGGGCCACAGGAACGTTCCCTCTTGGCACAAACGTCTGTGCTTCCAGTCCGGTACATGTGCTATGTCGGGTGCCACGACGGGTCACAAACGTCATGAACAACATGACCACGCACCTGTCCGCAACCATCCATGTAACCGCGAGGGTCGGCTCTGATACCAACCTGTAACGCCCCGGACACACCCGCCGGTGGTCGTTACTCCTGGCAGGATCTAGACTGGCCCCACAGATCAATACTAGTCTTTTCTGCGCACTTTGTCCTCACTCGTGCACACTCGGGAGCAACTTCCCGGTCGGTCACCCATCCTGACACTACTCCAAGCTAAGCACGCTTAACTTTGGAGTTCTGTCCGAATGGGCTCCCGAAAAAGAAGGAATTCCTTATTGATATGAGTAGTCTATCATCCCTAATAAGCCAGGCCATCACAGAAAGAGACTGGGAAGCGACCAGCTAGAGGCGACAACAGTCATGAACATGCATTAAAATTAATCAACACTGAGTGCAAGCATGAGTATGCTATAATTCACCATGAACATAAATATCGTGGAGGCTATGTTGATTTGTTTCAACTACATGCGTGAACATGTGCCAAGTCAAGCCACTCGAATCGTTCAAAGGAGGATACCACCCTATCATACCACATCACAACCATTTTAATAGCATGTTGGCATGCAAGGTAAACCATTATAAACTCCTAGCTAATTAAGCATGTCATGAGCAACTATAATCTCTAATTATCATTGCAAACATGTTTCATTCATAATAGGCTGAATCAGGAACGATGAACTAATCATATTTACAAAAACAAGATAGGTTGAGTTCATACCAGCTTTTCTCATCTCAACCAGTCCATCATATATCGTCATTATTGCCTTTCACTTGCACAACCAAATAGTGTGGATAATAATAATAGTGCACGTGCATTGGACTAAGCTAGAATCTGCAAGCATTCAATACAAGGGAGAAGACAAGGTAACATGGGCTCTTTGTTAGATCAACAATAATGCATATGAGAGCCACTCAACATTTTCATCATGGTCTTCTCCTCTCGATGCCCAAAGAAAAGAAAAGAAACAAACTATTTACACGGGAAAGCTCCCAACAAACAAAAGAAGAACGAGAAATCTTTTTGGGTTTTTTAATTATTACTACTATAGGCATGGAAAGTAAACTAGCTAAAAGCTACAACTATTTTTTGGTTTTTTAAGGTTTTTCAAACACACAAGAAGAAAGCTTAAAAGGAAAATAAACTAGAATGGATAGTACAATGAGAAAGTATGAGCACCGACAACTGGCATGAGTGTGTGAACATGAATGTAATGTCAGTGAGAAATATGTACTCCCCCAAGCTTAGGCTTTTGGCCTAAGTTGGTCTATGGCCATGGCTGGCTTGGTGGATATCCAAAGTTGAAGCTGGGGTCATACTGAGATGCAACAGCTACTGCATGAAGAGCTGCAGCTTGGAGGCGAGCTGCCTCCGTCCTCCTCTCGTACTTGTTCGCCTCCTCCCTGGTTATAACATATCTCCTTTTTGCCTGAAAGTCAAAGAAAGTAGGAGCAGGGAGAGCAACATGGATGGTGCGTCGTTTGTCAAAGATTAGTCGGTACTGGAGGAACTGATCGTTCCTCTCAACAAACTGATGACAAACCATAGCATTATAATCTAGATAAGTAGGAGGCAATTCAATATAATTCTCATGTATGGGTATCTCAAGAAAATTAGCTACACAAGTTGCATAAATTCCACCAAACAAGTCTCCACTTAAACTATTAAGATGCAACCTACGTGCAACAATAGCCCCCAAGTTATATTGTTTATCACCCAATACCGCACTCTTGAGGACACTAAGATCTAGAACACACATGTGGCAAGCCTCATATTTACCATTAATGCATCTACCCACGAAGAGAGAAAAATAATGTATGGTAGGAAAATGAATGCTCCCTATGGTAGCTTGTGTGATTTCCCTAGATTCCCCCATAGTAATACTAGCAAGAAAGTCTTTATATTCAGACTTGCGAGGTTCACTAACTTTAAGCTTCCAAACCTAACCTGGACCACGGTGGGCGCCAACTGACGGTGTCCTGGACTAGGGGGTACTCAACGCGTCATCTCCCGATCTGTTAGATTGGGCCGAGGACCCCCATGGCCGTATACTCATGGGCCAGTTCGGACAGCTGCCGCATACATGAAAGATTCCACAAGACTTGGTGATCAACACAAGGACTCCCCCCACCGGCGTATTCGGCTAGGACTCTTGTTATCCTAGGCCTTTGATGCATTATATAAACCGAGGCCAGGCTAGTCGATAGAGAACACATACAAACAATCATACCATAGGCTAGCTTCTAGGGTTTAGCCTCTACGATCTCGTGATAGATCAACTCTTGTAATACTCATATCATCAAGAACAATCAAGCAGGACATAGGGTGTTACCTCCATCAAGAGGGCCCGAACCTGGGTAAACATCGTGTCCCCTGCTTCCTATTACCATCCGCCTTAGACGCACAGTTCGGGACCCCCTACCCAAGATCCGCCGGTTTTGACACTGACATTCGTGCTTTCATTGAGAGTTCCGCTGTGTGATCGGCAAAAGGATCGATGGCTCGTCTGTAGGTCAACTGCGATGCCGGCATCATCGTCGCCGGCTCGACTGGTCACCTTGGCTCGACCGAGGATCGTGCTCCATCTCCGATCATCATGTTCGGACGAGGGCCTTCATAAACATCAACTCTGATCTCTATCAAGATCATGGAGAAACCATCCATGGAGCTCAGGGGCTCAACGTCAACATTGCTCTCATGCGACTGTGCTATTTTTCCGAACAATGAACTTGTATCCGCTGCCACCACCTCTTAGAGCGTCGCTTTGACGATCCCTTTGGTGTAATTGTGCGTAATTGAGTCTACAACAACCATGCAAAATTCCGTCGAGTTCCGATGAAGGAATCTCCGGCAATCTACGATATACCGGAGCCCTGTCAAATCTGGACGGGAATCTGGACGAGTTTATGGCGTGGTGTCCAACTTGTAGCTCGGACGTCCTTTGGAAGATCCAACTGTTGATCGGTTGCGGAATTCTCATATCTATCGCTCCTCAAAATTTCAGCTCAATCCGACCGTCGACACTCCGAGAACCTTCCGATTAGTGCATCACTTTTCAGATCTGTTTCCAGCATGAATACGGATTCGACCCAAATTCATGTTTCTTTATGAACGTGATATGGGACAAACTTTTTAGAGGAATTCTCTTCTAGGTTATTGTGCGTTGTTTTTACACACGTGCCCGTAAAATTTTAAGCCTCCCCTGAGGTCATCTTCATCATCATGCTAGTGTCAAACCAGTGCGGCAATATTGCTCCAAGGCTGCCAACCTGCGCTAGACACGTCGTCACTTTGTTGAGCCGAGCTCAACTTCTTCGGATGATCATCTCGGCAAGCCAAACAAGAGTCTGGCATCGTGAAGGATAAATCATCACCAACATCGCCGCCCCACGGATTACACGGAGCGGGCATACCATCATCGCCGCAGGTCACTTCATCAAGCCGGCATTGACCACGTCATGACCTACATAGGCAGGGCCGCACTATTGCTTCTTCAAGATGGTGTGTCCATCACGCCGACCTACTTCAACTCATCGGCTGACATCGAGGCTTCTACATCTCGGCTGGACCGGGGGCTTCATCATCTCTTCATCAATCTACTCCAGTGACTTTGGCGTCACCAGCCAACCAGCTTCGTCACGATTAGCTGGACCGAGGGCTTTGCCTCGGCAAGCCAACCTTTGCCAGCATTGCCATGCCGTCATTTTATCGCCCATCAGGCAATGGGTGTGTGGATCGAGTCCCAATTTTGGGAATCACCTTCCTCCAGATTGCTACAACAAATAAACCAGGTGCTATTAATTCTAGTATTTTTTGCTTGTTTGGGTTCATTTTTCCCAAGGAATTACTACTCTGGTTTGTCCATCATATGTACACAGGTCTATCAAATGGTGGCCACATTAATGATGTTCGCATGGTGGTTCGGTCAATCTCCGTACATAGTCCGACGGACGCTGCATCCAAAACTCGGACTGACTTGTGAATTCAGGCTTTGCCACGCCTTTACCGCATCACGCCGACGTCCTGCATCGACATTGACTTTGGCGCTAGGCCATATTTCTTTTATTACTCACTTTGCATAAATTATTTATTATGCAACGATTATTATTATTATTATTACTATTATCTCCGGTTTGCACTATTTTTTGTGCACAGGAAAATGAACCAGCCGGACTATATCCTTTGGCGTCACCTCGGCTGGACGGGGGGCTTCGTCAACACTTCATTACCCCATGCCGGGGACTTCAGCATCACTCTGCTGGCCTGCATTGACCGCGCTATGTCACCACTTCGGAGTGCCGAGCTCTTTGCTCCGCCACCTCAGGACCGGCTTGGGGGATGGAACCTTGTCCCGCATCAAGCTCGGACCGCGTCATCAGTACCGAACACATTAACCAGCTAAGTTGCCTTCATGCTCAAAGTTTTAAATTTTTTAACTTGTGTTCGGTTCGACCAAGCATTATACTTTTTTGGAAAAAAGTTGCTTGTAAAAAATTTCCTTGTCCAAACTTTATTTGTGATGGACAAATTCAAACACCCCGTTTACTTGGGGGCTCCCTTGATGGAGCTTTTTCTCTTGCATATGATTATACTTGTACGGCTTCGTTCCTTGTTCGTGTATTACGCCACAATATGCACCATATTGACCTAAGCGATTCGCAAGCTGGGTTGCCTGGCTCCTGTGCTTACCCCTACGTTCCCGATTGTTCGGCTAGGGAGTAAAGGGAGCACCTCTGTGATTGTCACGACCGGGTCCTCCGAGCTCTGACCTCAGACTGGGTGAAGCCGAAAGCTAGCGCTCTTATTGTTTTCAATCATGGTCGGTACACAACGGAACTCATGAGTACAAAAAATCTATTGCACAAGTCTCATAGTAATAATGAGCTCCGAAGAAAGGTATCGGTGGGGGTACTATTTTCTTCAAAGATGCTTCTTACACTTTGTCTGTAATATAGCATAAGTTCCCTGAGCATGCTTTGTCTGTTACAGCCTTATGGCCCGGTTGCCTGGTTATCGAAAACACTGTCGATATTCTCAACAGGTGGAGTACATAACACTTTTCGGTCCTTGACCGAAGAGGGAGAAGCTGATGGTCGGTTAAGATGTGTTTAAAGTTCGGGTGAACAAAGATATGATATTAGTACTTCGGTACATACAATCATTATACATAAACTTCTTTTACCCAAGTCACTTGGGGGCTCTTAAATTTATATGAGCCGTTTTATAATAAGTGTTCTTCTTCTTAGTCGTCGCAAAGTTTTTATTACTATTATTATTCATCACTCCTTTTTTGACATGAGTGTGTGGTCACTAGCCGGGGAGCCTAATTTCTCTCTCAAAGCCGCTAGAGTTTAGTTTGCTAAACTGGCCGAATGAGCAGTACTCCGCCTTCGGGATAGGAGGTTGAAGTCATAGGCTGACCCGCTTGAAGTCTTGAGATAGGATGTGTCATGTTAAAGCACGACAGAAGCACTCTTTTTTTCTAAGACCAATTTTCGGATTGGCACCGAACACTTGATCTTGTTCAGACGTCAAGTTTTTACTGACGTTTTTTGGTTTTCCAAGCTTATGACACTTTTAAACTATTTGTGTGTTTTCAGCACAAGTCTCGCAGTGCAACGCTGGACACCTTTAGAGATTCGGCAAAAACATTCTCGGATATTGCTATATATGCATCGGTTTCGAATTGTGTCTTCGGTCAATAGTTGGTTTGCCCGACTCCTGCACTTGCTTCCAACGTTCCGCTTTGTTCGGCTAGGCGTTCAAAGGGAGAACCACTGCGATTGTGCTTCTAGCTCACATGGTTAAGCACCTCAATGGAGAAAGCCGAAAACTGACTGTCACAATAAGTGTAAACTGGTCAGCGATCCGATGACTATGTTAAATGACGGGCCATTCATAACAATGGCCGAAGTGTTTACGGCTTGACCTCGACTGTCGCCGAACACTACCGGGGGCTATTAACTGGCCTCCCAAACTAAATCCTCGATATTTTGTTCTTACATTAGAGCTGAGGTTTCATGATCATGCTTAGCATGACAACCCAAAGAAAGGAGCCGATAGCGGGACTATTTTCTTTGGAAGACATTTCTTATGTTAAACAGTAATATAACATATCTCTCTGCGTACATTTGTTTATAAAACCGTATGGCCAGATTGCCTTGTTTGTCGTAAATCTTTGCCCTCATAAAGGCTTTATAAAGTAGGACACACACTCCTCGGCTACTGGACGAGGAGGTGGAAGGCGATGGTCGGCCAACAAAGTTTTGTACAATGCGGATCCAAGCATTAATGACGTAAAGTACTTCGATACATAGAGTCATTACACATAATTTGTGATTTTACTATGGATATCAATCCTTAATTCGGCCACCAGTGCCCGCATTAAGGCTCGGGGCTACTGGGCTTCGGGCTTATTATTTACAAATATCAAAGGGGCACATCGATCCCCTGATCTGGTGTTGCCACCCGACCAGTGTCTCGGGGGCTACTGCATTGCCTGTTCAATGCAGAAAATTTTAAGTGCAATACAGTTTTCGACGAGATTTTGATCCTCAAGTTGGTCGGCTGCACCCAACCTGAGTCTCGAGGATAGAGCATGCCGCTTTTTGTGTCCTGAAGTATTCTGCCGAGCTAGGACTTGATCCTCAGGCCGATTTTGCAAATCAACTTGAGTCTCAGTGGCTACTAGGATCAACAGTCTTACGTCATCCTTCAGGTGCATCTCGGGTTTTAGACCGATACACACCTTGAGGGCTACTGGCTATATATCTCGGCAGAGAATAAATTGCACCAATCAAAAATATTGACAAAAATTGGCCCACAGTCGGGGTGGTGCACCACCTCGGAAGTGGTCCGACATAAAGCTCGGGCACTAGTGGCTGGCTCCATAGAGGGCATTTCTGGCATTAAGCTCGGCTAAACTCCTTCAACTTTTTTGAACCAAGGTGATTTATGACAGTCCGGCGTTGGAGCTTGGACATAGTCCGGCGTTGGAGCTTGGACATAGTCCAACATTGGAGCTCGGATACGGTCCGGCATTGGAGCTCGGACGCAAGAGGACACTGCCTCCCGAGAACAACTTCAAACCCGAGGTGTGGCATAAAAATAACAAGGCATTGATAAAGGTCGGAAACTTAAAGGGGCTCCTCGGATACCCGACGTATAAACTCGTCAAATGCATTTCGGCGATCCTCAAGATCGAAGATGAGAAGATTTGTTGAACCAGTTTTCAAGACCGACAACCGAAGATGAAGAACAGTTCAGAAGAATCGAGGAGCGTCCCTAACTTGAAGATCGGTTCAGGGGGCTAGTGACGGTGTCCTCGACTAGGGGGTACTAAACACGTCATCTCCCGATCTGTTAGATTGGGCCGAGGACCCCCATGGCCGCATACTCATGGGCCAGTTCGGATAGCTGCCGCATACATGAAAGAGTCGACAAGACTTGGTGATCAAGACAAGGACTCCTCCCCACCAGCGTATTCAGCTAGGACTCTTATTATCCTAGGCCTTTGGTGCATTATATAAACCGAGGCCAGGCTAGTCGATAGAGAACATATACAAACAATCATACCATAGGCTAGCTTCTAGGTTTTAGCCTCTACGATCTCGTGGTAGATCAACTCTTGTAATACCCATATCATCAAGAACAATCAAGCAGGACGTAGGGTGTTACCTCCATCAAGAGGGCCCGAACCTGGGTAAACATCGTGTCCCCTGCTTCCTGTTACCATCCGCCTTAGACGCACAGTTCGGGACCCCCTACCCGAGATCCACCGGTTGTGACACCGACACTCATATTTACCGCTAATGCATCTACCCACGAAGAGAGCAAAATAATGTATGGCAGGAAAATGAATGCTCCCTATGGTAGCTTGTGTGATTTCCCTAGATTCCCCCACAGTAATACTAGGAAGAAAGTCTTTATATTTAGACTTGCGAGGTTCACTAACATTGCCCCAATGCAGGAGTTTACAAGCAGTATTAAAATCTTCTAGGTCCATGGTATATGATTTATCATAAAGATCGAATAAAACTGTGTGAGAATTGCACGAGGATGTAAATTTAAACCTTCTCACAAAGGAATCAGTTAGATAGAGGTATTGCCGGCACTTATCTGACACGAAGCTCTCAAGATTAGCATTACGCACATACACGTCAAATTCTTCCTTGATGCCTGCCCGGACCATAAACTCCTCCGACGGCCATTCACAAGGCCGCACTTGAGCTTCCCTTGGTAGTTCATTGTCTGGCTCACGTATCGCGGGCCTTGGGCCTTGCTTCCTTGAGGAACCACCTTGTTACATTTTCCTAAACTTATTTTTTCCCCTGAATAATTTCTGAAATTTTTAGTGACTCAACATAAAAGTGAACCAAACTCAACAAGATTGATAGCAACTACTCCTACAAGTGCCTAGAGGCCATATCATGCATTAAAACTACTTTTGACCACATAAATTTGACATGCAAGCTCAAGAACGGGGTCACCCAAGCAGCACAAATTTGCAATAAATAAAGCACCAGAACAAAAACTAATTGGACCATTGGAGGAGTCATATACCGAAGAACAATCCCCCAAAGCAGTATTGTGAATGGAGCTTTGAGCAAGGAGATCGAAAATGGCAGCAAGATGAGCTAGGACTCGGGTTTGAGTTGGTGGAGGATTTTTTCTGGAGGAAGATGAAGAGTGTGGGTGCAAGAATAAGTGGAGGGGGCCCATGTGGGGTCCATGAGGCAGGGGGCGCGCCCCAGGGGGGTGGACGCGCTCTCCACCCTCGTGGGCACATGGTGGGTCCCCCTAGTGTTTTCTCAGTGCCAACAATTCTTAAATATTCTAGAAAAAATCATATAAAATTTTCAGGACATTTGGAGAACTTTTATTTTTGGGGTATTTTTTATTGCAAGGAAAATCAGAAAATAGACAGAAAATACTATTTTTGCTTTATTTAATCTAAATAATAGAAAGTAAAAAGAGGGTACAGAGAGTTGTGCTTTCTAATTTCATCCATCTCATGCTCATCAAAAGGAATCCACTAACAAGGTTTATCAAGTCTTGTTAACAAACTCTTTTCGAATAACATGAAACGGGAGAATTTTTGAATAACACTAGGTTACCTCAACGGGGATATGCACATACCCAACAATAATAATATCATATTTCTTCTTGACAGTAGGAAGAGGAAATTCAAAACCTCCAATAGTAATTGTTGGAATTTTTCCAATAGAATTGATACTGTGGACTTGAGGTTGTTTCCTCGGAAAGCATACCGTATGCTCATTACCATTAACATGAAAAGTGACATAGCCTTTGTTGCAATCAATAACAGCCCTTGCAGTATTCAAAAAGGGTCTTCCAAGAATAATGGACATACTATCGTCCTCGAGAATATCAAGAATAACAAAGTCCGTTAAAGTAGTAACGTTTGCAACCACAACAGGCACATCCTCACAAATACCGACAGGTATAGCAGTTGATTTATCAGCCATTTGCAAAGATATTTCAGTAGGTGTCAACTTATTCAAATCAAGTCTACGATATAAAGAGAGAGGCATAACACTAACACCAGCTCCAAGATCACATAAAGCAGTTTTAACATAGTTTCTTTTAATGGAGCATGGTATAGTTGGTACTCCGGGATCTCCTAGTTTCTTTGGTATTCCACCTTTAAAAGTATAATTAGCAAGCATGGTGGAAATTTCAGCTTCCAGTATCTTTCTTTTATTTGTAACAATATCTTTCATGTACTTATCATAAGGATTCATTTTAAGCATATCAGTCAAACACATACGCAAAAAGATAGGTCTAATCATTTTAGCAAAGCGCTCAAAATCCTCATCATCTTTTTTCTTGGATGGTTTAGGAGGAAAAGGCATGGGTTTCTGAACCCATGCTTCTCTTTCTTTACCATGCTTCCTAGCAACAAAGTATCTCTTATCATAACTTTGATTCTTTGATTGTGGGTTATCAAGATTAACAACAGGTTCAATCTCTACATCATTGTTATTACTAGGTTGAGCATCAACATGAGCATCATCATTAATATTATCACTAGGTTCATCTTCATTACCAGATTGTTTTTCAGCATCGAAAATAGCAATATCATTGGGATTCTCAGGTGTGTCAACAACAGGGTCACTAGAAGCATGCAAAGTCCTATCATTTTTCTTTTTCTTCTTCTTAGAAGAACTAGGTGCATCAGTATTAGTTCTCTGTGAATCTTGCTCAATTCTCTTAGGGTGTCCCTCAGGATACAAAGGTTCCTGAGTCATTTTACCCCCTCTAGTCACAACTCTAACAACATTATCATTTTTTTTATTATTCAATTCATTGAGCAAATCATTTTGAGCTTGAAGTACTTGTTATACTTGAGTGGTAACCATAGAAGCATGTTTACTAATAAGTTTAAGTTCACCTTTAACTCTAGACATATAATCACTCAAGTGTTCAATCATATAAGCATTGCGTTTCAATTGTCTACCAACATAAGCATTGAATTTTTCTTGCTTAACAATAAAATTATCAAACTCATCTAAGCATTGGCTAGCAGACTTATTACGAGGAATATCACCTTCATCAAATCTGTAGAGAGAATTTACCTTTACTACCTGTGTCGGGTTATCAAGACCATGTATTTCTTCAATTGGTGGTAAATTTTTAACATCTTCACCTTTAATACATTTTCTTTCATAGATTTCTTTGCCTCTTGCATATCTTCAGGACTGAGAAATAGAATACCCCTTTTCTTCGGAGTTGGCTTAGGAGTTGGTTCAGGAAGTGTCCAATCATTTTCATTACTCAACATATTATTCAATAGCAATTCAGCTTGATCAATAGTTCTTTCCCTGAAGACACAACCAGCACAACTATCCAGGTGGTCTTTGGAACCATCGGTTAGTCCATTATAAAAGATATCAAGTATTTAATTTTTCTTGAGAGGATGATCAGGCAAAGCATTAAGTAATCGGAGAAGCCTCCCCCAAGCTTGTGGGAGACTCTCTTCTTCAATTTGCACAAAATTATATATTTCCCTTAAGGCAGCTTGTTTCTTATGAGTGGGGAAATATTTAGCAGAGAAGTAATAAATCATATCCTGGGGACTACGCACACAACCAGGATCAAGAGAATTAAATCAGGTTTTAGCATCACCCTTTAATGAGAATAGAAATAATTTAGGGATAAAGTAATAGCGAGTTTTCTCATCATTAGTGAATAGGGTGGCTATATCATTTAATTTAGTAAGATGTGCCACAACAGTTTCAGATTCATAGCCATAGAAAGGATCAGATTCAACCAAATTAATTATCTCAGGATCTACAGAGAAATCATAATCCTTATCGAAAATACAGATAGGTGAAGTAGCAAAAGCATGGTCATATTTCATTCTAGCATTCAAAGATTTTGTTCTTTAAGCTTAGCTAATAATTTCTTAAGATCATATCTTTCATTGCGAGCTAAGAAGTCTCTAGTAGTTTCTTCATCCATAACATAACCCTCAGGCACAACAGGCAATTCATATCTAGGGGGAGAATCTTCATCATCACTTTCATCAATATTATCAGTTTCAATAATTTCATTCTCCGTAACCCTAGCAAGTTGTTCATCAAAAAATTCACCTAGTGGCACAATATTATCAAGAATAGAAGTAGTTTCATCATAAGTATCATGCAAAGCAGAAGTGGCATCATCAATAACATGCGACATATCAGAATGAATAGCAGGTGTAGGTGTCGCAAGTTTACTCAAAACAAAAGGTGAATCAAGTGCAGAGCTAGATGGCAATTCCTTACCTCCCCTCATAGTTGAGGGATAAATCTTGGTTCTTCCATCTTTCAAGTTCTTCATAGTGATCAACAGATATAAATCCCAAGTGACTCAAAGAATAGAGCTATGCTCCCCGGCAACAGCGCCAGAAAATAGTCTTGATAACCCACAAGTATAGGGGATCACAACAGTTTTCGAGGGTAGAGTATTCAACCCAAATTTATTGATTCGACACAAGGGGAGCCAAAGAATATTCTCAAGTATTAACAGTTGAGTTGTCAATTCAAGCACACCTGAAAGACTTAATATCTGCAACAAAGTATTTAGTAGCAAAGTAATATGGAAGTAACGGTAACGGTGGCAAAAGTAACAGTATTAGTTTTGTAGTGATTGTAATAGTGGCAACGGAAAAGTAACTAAGCAAAGATCAATATGTGAAAAGCTCGTAGGCATTGGATCAGTGATGGATAATTATGTCGGATGCGATTCCTCATGCAATAGTTATAACATAGCGTGTGCTACCTCTTGAGCACTGCGTTGGTTTTCCCTTGAAGAGGAAAGGGTGATGCAGTAGAGCAGCGTAAGTATTTCCCTTAGTTTTTGAGAACCAAGGTATCAATCCAGTAGGAGACCACGCGCGAGTCACCTCGTACCTACACACACAAATAAGAACCTCGCAACCAACGCGATAAAGGGGTTGTCAATCCCTTCACGGCCACTTGCAAGAGTGAGATCTGATAGAGATAATAATAATAAGATAAATATTTTTGGTATTTTTATGATATAGATTGAAAGTAAAGATTGCAAAATAAAGTAGATGGGAAAATTGTATGATGGAGAATAGACCCCGGGGCCATAGGTTTCACTAGTGGCTGCTCTCAAGAAAGCATAAGTATTACGGTGGGTGAACAAATTACTGTCGAGCAATTGATAGAAAAGCGAATAATTATGAGAATATCTAGGTATGATCATGTATATAGGCATCACGTCTGTGACAAGTAGACCGAAACGATTCTGCATCTACTACTATTACTCCACACATCGACCGCTATCCAGCATGCATCTAGAGTATTAAGTTCATAAGAACAGAGTAACACCTTAAGCAATATGACATGATGTAGAGGGATAAACTCATGCAATATGATATAAACCCCATCTTTTTATCCTCGACGGCAACAATACAATACGTGTCGTTTCCCTTTCTGTCACTAGGATCGAGCACCGCAAGATTGAACCCAAAGCTAAGCACTTCTCCCATTGCAAGAAAGATCAATCTAGTAGGCCAAACCAAACTTATAATTCGAAGAGACTTGCAAAGATAAACCAATCATACTTAAAAGAATTCAGAGAAGATTCAAATATTGTTCATAGATAAACTTGATCATAAACTCACAATTCATCGGATCTCGACAAACACACCGCAAAAGAAGATTACAGCGAATAGATCTCCAAGATAATCGAGGAGAACTTTGTATTGAGATCCAAAGAGAGAGAAGAAGCCATCTAGCTACTAGCTATGGACCCGAAGGTCTGAAGTAAACTACTCACACATCATCGGAGGGGCCATGAAGTTGATGTAGAGGCCCTCCGTGATCAATGCCCCCTCCGGTGGAGCTCCGGAAAAGGCCCCAAGATGGGATCTCTTGGGTACAGAAGGTTGCGGCGGTGGAATTAGGTTTTCGTGGTGCTCCATATCGTAAAAGGCGATGAATCCTTCTCCCTGATTTTTTTTCTCCCCGAATGTGAATATATAGAGTTGGAGTTGAGGTCAGTGGAGCATTAGGGGGCCCACGAGGCAGGGGGGCGCGCCCCCACCCTCGTGGACAGGGTGTGGGCCCCTAACGTTGATTCTTTTGCCAGTGTTTTTTATATATTCTAGAAATATTCTCCGTGAAGTTTCAGGTCATTCCAAGAACTTTTATTTCTGCACAAAAATAACACCATGGCAATTCTGCTGAAAACATCGTCAGTCCGGGTTAGTTCCATTCAAATCATGCAAGTTAGAGTCCAAAACAAGGGCAAAAGTGTTTGGAAAAGTAGATACGATGGAGACATATCACTGGAACAGTGTCGGACCCAGCTAGCTGCTGTTATCGCCGAACTGGGGAAGTCCAAGGAGGCACCGACTGGTAAGGTTGCCACCTATCCAGAAAATGTGATCATGTGCCAGTCGTGTTTATACAATTAAACATTCCCGTATTATACGATGGAAGGCTCGTTGTCTTAGATGGAGGAGAAGCTAAAGGCCACGCAAGTGGAGAAGGAACATGCCGAAAGGCAAGAGGCCGCTGGTCAACGTGTACTGACACAGACTAGGGACGAAAAGAACAAGCTGCAGGATGGCAATACCCAAATCGGCAAAGAGCTGAAGGATGTGCGGGCCCAACTAGCGGACGCTTTAAAGGAGAACAAAAAGCTGTGAGGCGGCATATTCAGTTGCCTTTCAACTTATTGTCGTATAGTTCGCTGAGGCAACTTCTAATAAGTTTATTCCTGTAGGTATTTTGACTGGATGGCCCGAAGAAGAGGCATCCAGCTTCCAAGGCGATCTGCTACAAGAGCTGTCCGAAGTGTATGAGCGAGCTCAAAATGCGATGCGGAGCATTGCCAAGGCTTTATGGCCATCTGCATCCCCTCCGGGAAGTATGGAGGAGCTTGTGAAGCTGCTCAAGGGATCTCGGTGTCGCTTTAGATTATGGAAGATATCTGCTTGCCGGGAAGGCGCACGAGAGGCCTGGGCCATGGTGAAAACACGGTATACCGGACACTATCCAAATCATATGGTCCGGGTCAGACCTCGGGGGTCAGATGGACAAGAGAGTCCAGTGGCCTTGGTATATGACCAAGTAAAGATGGCCGCCAAGTTTTCACAATAGGACTATAAGCTAAACAGCCTGTTAGACGGTATATAGGAAGAAATGTTTGAGTCCAAGTGACTATGTACTTCAATTGACAATTTTGTCCCTAGCCGAATTGTAAAACGATTGTCATGGCAGGCCTTTTTGCTTTGACCTCCGGACCTGAAGGTGCGGACTGTTTCCGAATACCAGACCAACAATAAATACCGGGGCATGCGTGGAAACCTGGTGTAGGGGTCATAGTCGCTTGAACAGACAAGTTGTATTCAGCTAGCTATGTTATATTACTTATTGATTGTAAGAAACATCTTCGAGAGAGAATAGTTCCGTTAAGGGTTTCTTTCCCTAGGTGAACATGCGTTAGTATGCATGCTCCAAACTGTGATTCAAAAAATCGTAGTATACATAATATCCGGGGGTTCATAGTGCAACGAGGGTAAAACGTCTTTAGTCCGCCGACCGATTATTCCCTTAAGTACACTAGCTTTCGGCTTCACCCAGTCTGAGGTACAAGTCCGGATGACCCGACTGTAACAATCGCAGAGGTGCTCCCTTTATGCCCTAGCCGAACTAACGGGAACGTAGGGCATAAGCACACACTACAAAAAAGACACATCCGTGACATTTTGGGTCGAATGAATTTTTTTCTGTCATACATATGACACTTCTATGACGATAATTGTGACAAAACCCGGCATCATCATAGATGTGGTGGGCTCCTACTTCTATGACAAAAAATCATGACAGAAAATGGGCTTTTTGTCCTGGGCGGGCCGGAGACGCAGCTGCATGACATTCTTTGGGCCGTCCATGATGGAAAAAACCGTGGTAGAAGCGAGGGGAAGAAAATGCTGGGGAGTTCTCGGTTACGCTGGGAGGTTGGGGGCCGAGCGAGGCATTGGCTCTAACTCAACCCGAGCGAGGCGTTGGGCTCTAACTGAACCCGAGCGATTGCACTGCAGGCTACGCGTTACTGAACCCGAGCGATCGATCGATGGCTGTTAACTGTACCTAATCGAGCGATTCCT